>NC_062214.1:78911782-79214812 GCF_902686445.1 Sciurus carolinensis
CTGGCACCTGGCCTCTGCCTGAAGTGCCCTAATAGTCCTGACAGGCAGTGGTGGGTGGTAGTTAGTCCTAGGAAAAAACTTGGGGCCCAGGGCTTACGGTCCCCACACAGGTATTAGCTGACTCTAGGAGTGAATCTGGGTGACTCTCTCTTCAGCCCTAACATTCTTGCTTCTTTCCTCTATTAGAAAAAATAGAGCCATGAAACTCAGAATGGGAGAGGCTGAAAAAAACAAAAAGAGAGACCATAGGAAATCGAGTTAGGAAGTCAGAGAAGGTTACAAAAAAAAAAAAAAAAGTAACAGAAAGAAACAGTGGGAGGATGCATTTAGACAAAGCAAGAAACAAATACAGACAGACTTAAGAGTACATGAGTATGAGACGGAAGGAAACAGAGAGACCCTTGGAAGGGTGGGAGCAGGTCAGGGACAGGCTGAAGTGGATGAAGACCCACTGGAGTAACCGGTTTCTGGTCAGAACACCGCGGGGGAATTCCACCACAGCTGGGGATTGAAAAGGTTCTGTTGGTTCTTGGGGCAACTGGAGGAAAGATAGCACATATCTTTACTTTTATGTTAGAATTTTGTTGCCTAACTGTGACTGGTAACACCAGAGTGGTCATTTCTCATGTGAGTGACTCTGGGGCCCCACCCCAGGGCCTGTGCACACTAGGCAGGCGCTCTACCACTGGGCTACATTCCTGGTCCCAGAGCATTCTTTGAGAACTTTTTGTCCCCTTCTCTTTTAAAGCAAGACTAGTTCCCAACCTGGACTTAAAAACCCAGTCCCAGGGGACAGAGAAGGCCCCATGGTTCCTATTCTTAGAGAAGAGGGGATGGTTTATTCTTCTCCCTGCCTCTCCTGGTTGCTTTCTTCAACCCATAGGGTTCAGGATTCCAGGTTTTGAGCAGCTCCAGTGGCCTAGGCTCCCAGTCAGTCAGTGACATGTAATCTCTGATTCTCTGAGCCAGCCCCATTCTGGGCCTTGGATCATCATCTTAGCTGTCAGAGCTGCAATGGACAAGACAGGCCTGCATAGCATCCTGTGGTCCTGATTGACCATGACCAGTCAGAATTGGCCCTATAAGCATTAATCCTCCATCACTTTCTGCCAGCCAGCCCTTCCAGAGGTCACATGGTAGGAGTCCCTGTGTCCTACTCTGTCACCCAAAACTTGTGCGTGATCCCTTTGTGTCCTTGTTCCCTGGGACTGAGCCCACAAGGCCTAAAGGGGTGAAAATCATGTCAGGGGAAAGCTGTCCACCTGCCCCTCTCCCTCCAGGAGCCCATTTCCTGTTCTCCCACCCACCTACTTTGGCCCCAGGTATCCCTCACCTGCACCCAATCAAGAACATTTTCCTGTTGTCCAGGAACTCCTGGGGCAGGGGTATAGAGTTTCAGAGTCTCCTGGACAGTGATCCAGAGATAATGTGCAGACTTGAATAGCAGTTCATAACCTGCAGACTACACATCGGAATCTTCTGGGGAGATTTAAAGACCACCTGTGCCAGGACACCACCCCCAAGAGACTGTGCCAAAGTTGGTCCAAGGTGTGGGCAGGAAACCAGGACTTTTAAAAGCTCCCAGGGAATCTTAATATGCATCCAGAGTTAAGAACCAGTGTCCTTGAGCCATGGCTGCCTGAGCCAGGAAAGGTGGTTTGCCGAGGTTCAGAGAAGGTCAAACTCCAGCTGGTAGTAGGTCAGTTAGAAGGGAAAAGTGGTACCGACCAGAATTCCTCTATCACCTCCCTTACTCCTCACCCTCTCCAGCCCTAGAGGCAGCTGCTCTGTCTCTTACCTTTGTCTATGTCCACTCTGGCCTTAGGGAGCCCTGGTGTTGATGTCTGTGCCCACTTGTTACTCTCTGACACGACCACACCCAGGAGAAATGGAGGGGCAAAGCTCAGAATACCCTGAATTGGTGCTACACAGGTTCAGGCCTGTGGACCGCCTCACTGGGCACTGAAGTAGGTGTCCCTTCGCTGTGGAGGTCTCAGCAATTTCCTCCCCCTCTCAGGGCCTTATCCTCCTCCCTGACAGTAAAGTCTCTGACTCTCAGGGAGAAAACACCACCATGTGGTCAGTTCCTCCAAGGCCATGTGGTCAGGCCTTGGCAAAGCCAATAGCAGCCTCTAGGGGAAAGTGGACGCCCTACCTTACCCTCCCTGTGCCACCCAGGCCTGCAGGACACAGACTTCCAGAGTCAAGAGCTAATGGAACTGGTAAAATCAGACCTCTCTCATGGACATGGGGTGAATGAGCTCCAATAAAGACCTTTCTATGGGGCTTCCTGCCGTCTGCTGAGGAGACATCACTGGGAAACATGTGCCTTGTCTGATTCCTGCAGGCCTAAGGGAATCCCTGGAGGGCTTTGTGTCCAGGTGACCAGCAGCAGAGTGGTGGCACTTTCAGAGCCAGCTGAGAGGCAAGGAACATCGGCCTCAGAGGGAGACACTCACCCAGACCTCCTCATTTTATCATGGTGATGGTGGGATGGCTTCTTGAGTGACTTCAGGGGCCACTCTGTGAACATGAACATGCCAGCTAAGGGGAATCAGAGTTCACTGGGTCCAGCAGCCTCATCACACAGCCAGGAAAGCAGGGGGGCTTTAAAGGCCACCTATGATACGATCCCAGCCCCAAGAGAGGGGAGGCACTAAGGCCATGGGTTGATCAGTAGCAAAGCTGAGACCAGCACCAGGCTCCCTGCCTTCTCAGGGGAAGTGTTTTTACAGAGCTTTGGAGGAAGGAAGAAAGAGATATGTAGGGGTGGGCAGACAGGAGTGGGAGACAGCTGAGTAGAATCAAGAACGATCCTTCACGAGTGGGCAAGCTCTGTCCTCTTGTGGGAATTTTTATGTTTGGCATTTGAGGACTATTCTGTGCTCTGGCCACGCCTCACACCACATGCCTTACACTCACCTACAAGAGAACTTAGGCTCTGGAGGTGAAGAGGCCTCTGCCGGTCTGGAGTCCCTTCCTTCCCCCAGGGAATAGCCAGCCCCAGCACTGTGGAGCAGGTGCTCAGAACCCCTAGGCTGGACCTGCCAGCATCCTGCCAGACACCTCACTGGGTGCAGAACATGGTTCTAGGCACTGGGGAGTTCAGTTCACCACCACCACCAAAAAAAAAGACAAAAGACCATTTAAGTGAGGTGAGACCATAATATGGTGGGAAATTGCCTAATGTTAAAAACTTTTCAGAAAGCAGGTACATATTTGCAAGTCTCCATGGCCCAAGTGTTCTGATACAGGAGTGAAAGCATACCAGTGGGTAGGGGGAGGGAGGAGAGGCAGGCTGGAGGAGTACTTTCAGGGAGAGGAGGGAGAGGTAGAATGAGGGGTGTGGTGGCACAGAGTTTTCAGTGGCACCTGGTCTTCCCTCATGCTTTACTCTGTGCTCCCTCCTCTATTTCAAAAACAACTTTTACCATTTTGTATTGCTTGGTTTCTCAGTGCATTACCCTTGAATGGATTCGCAGTGGTTCTGTGTACTCTGTGTGGTTCTCCACCTTAGATCAGGAGCACTCTCTGCACCGAGCAGGTGAGGGATGGAAGGAGAGAAGGGAAGAAGCAAAACAAATTCCTGGCCTTTCCGCACTACAGGTTTTATGTGTTTGAGTCAAGAAGTTGCTGGGGGGCGGGGGTTATTTGTTTGTTTGTTTAATTGTGGTGAAACACACTAAACATGCCTTTATGATTCGGGGGCATTAAGTGCCCACTTTTCTGGGTAACCATCACCACTGTCTAGTTCCAGAACTTTCTCATCACTTTCAAAAAAGCCCATACCTGTACAGCTGTCACCATCCATTTATCTGTCCCCTAGGCACTGGCTGCTACTAATCTGCTGACTGTCTTTATGAATTTGCCTGAGAGGAGAAGATGTTTTGGTCTTTGTGTTCCTCTTAAAATGCAAATAAATAGAAGGACCCACAATTTTATATTTCATTTTCATTCATTTCAGCAGTACCCACTCTACCTCCCTCTCCAGGTTTAGGAATTATTTAATCCCTTTGTATTGGATGGGGGGAAAACCCTAGCCTAAAAGTTAGGAGATGGGAGGGCGACGCTGAGGATGTAGCTCAGTGGTAGAGCACATGCCTAGCATGTGCAAGACCCTGGTTCAATTCCTAGCACTGCAAGAAAGTTAGGAGACCTGGGTTCTAGCTCCTTCTGTCAGAAATTCTCTTTGAGCCTCAGTGTTCCCTTCTGGAGACATGGGAGGTGGACACAGTGGATAACCTCAGGACCCTCTGCAGTCCTCACCCTCCAGTACAGTAGCAGAAGTGCACCGATGTGACTGAACGCAGGGTGGTACCTGGGTGCCAGGAGGAAGGCAAAACTGGGGACTCTGCCGAGGGCCCAGACCTAGCCTGCGTCATTCCCCATTCCACCTGGGTCAGCCCTGTCCGCGTTAGCATCGTGGCTGGTCTGTGCAGGCCGGATGTGTCAGGCTGTGTCCTCAGGCCTGATCAGTGTTGAATCTCCCAGGAACATCAGACAGTGACCTCCCTGGCCAAGCAGGGTCAGGATGGGGCAGTGGAAGGCAGGCTTTGGGTTAGAGGGGCGGAAGGTAGGGTAGGCGTAGCTATGGAGTGGGATGCCAGAACCCATGGAAGCTGGGTTCTGGGATCTGTCTGGGACTGGGGCTCAGCACTGCCCAGGTAAACAGGTGTAGCAGAGAAGACAGTAATAATCAAGCAATCATAATCATCTCTTTCCTTCCCTTTTGAGGAAGGAGGCACTATGTCTGTGGGCACTCAGCCTCCTGGATATTACTATGAGTGAAGGGGGAAGGTTGAGATGCAGGGGAAGAGCAGCTAAGAAGGGCCAAATGGGTCCATTCCAGGAAAGATGAAGGATCACAAGAAGGAAAGGCCTGGGACAGTGGGGGACTGTCCAGGTTGACCCAGAAGGGGAGGGTGGAGTTCAGAAAGATAGGATTTTTTAAAAACTTTATTTTATTTATTTTTATGTGGTGCTGAGGATCCACCCCAGTGCCTGGCAAGTGTTCTACCACTGAGCCACGACCCCAGCCCACAGGACAGTTTTGAGTTTGGGAGAGAACTGAGAAAAGAGAAAGAGACCTGGACAACTTCTGGCAGGATTGGGCTTCTGAAAATAAATGTTTGGAAGCATTCTGGAGGATGTTCTGTTGTGTGGTGTATCATGTAACCTCCTCCTCCACATCCCCAAGGAGCCACCACTGGTGACTTATGTCACAACTCAGTGCTTTTGCAGTCAGATTGGTATCTTTTTAAAATTTTGTTTAAGAGTGCATTGGCTTGGCTCCATTTGAATTACTGGGAGACAAACATTTTTAGCAGGTTTTGTCAGCAGTCCATTAGCTAAATATTTCCTGTTTTGTGTGTTGCCTCAGTCACTTTGTAAACCCTTCTGCACTAGGAGAATCCTCAGAAATCACCTCTTTGGCCTGTAGTTCTCTCTCCTCAGCCTTGGGGTCTCCTAAATAGGTGTCCCCATTCAGAGGATAAGGGGAAACGGTCCTAGCTGAGGCAGCTGGCCATCAACAAAGGTTCTTCACTCTCCCCTCCCTACAACCCCCTCATTCTCCCTTGGGCTCCCCCTGGCTAGGTTCCTACGTCTTCTCCCAGCCTCCCTTACACTTGCTGGAAAGTGTGTGTGATGCCCTGCCCTTCTGCACCTTGGGCCACTATGACAATCTCAGGATTCTAGCCAGAGAAAGCGCTCACTGACCCAGCAGGGACTCCTCCATTGTTCTAGCAGTGGTGCAGCAGCCCTGGGAGACTCTGTGTATCCAAACTCCAGGCACTGCCAGTGTGGCCTCTGAGGAGCTGATGGACATAGCCCTCACAGTGAGGGACTGTGGGTCCTTGGCCTGGTTGCAGTTCAGCCTCAGACTCCCGGTACCTGCCAATCTTCTTCCCCATGGCCTCTCTATGGCCTCTGACCTATCTGGGAAATGAGGTGGTATTGTTTTCCTCAACGGGTTACTGGGAGGTCAGAGAGAAGGGACACAAAGTACTGGCCCCAACACTACAGGACTCCCTCTATAGGACCCAAATTTCAACTCTCAGATACATAAGAGAGATTGCCACCATTGATCTTAAATGCAACATTTGAGTTTCTGAAATTCTAGATCGATCTCTCTCTCTCTCTCTCTCTCTCTCTCCCTCTCTCTCTTTCTCTCTCTTTCTGTATGTGTGTGTGTACTAGTGATTGAACTCAGGAGTGTTTTACCACTGAGCTACATCTCCAGCCCTTTTTATTTTTTAGTTTGAGACAGGGTACTACTGAGTTGCCTAGGAATTCACTAAATTGCCCAGGCTAGCCTAGAACTTGGGATCTCCTGTCTCAGCCTCCCAAGTCTCTGGGATTACAGGCGTGCTCTACCACACCATCTCTTTTTTCTGGGGAGTAAGGTGGGCCTCAGTGCTGTGATCTTATGCAAAGTCAGGGGCCTGCGATGCAGGGAGACACCTTGCCCTCCGTTATCCTTCCACCCTCGTTGCCACGTAGACGTCCATCATTTCCATCCATCATGTCTGTTCTGTGGTAGGCCTAGGATCTCCCTCCACACACCACACTGCTGCTGGGAAGGGAGAAATGCCAGGCACCCGGGTTGGGAGTTCTCCTTGCCTCTTCCCTCCCTTCCCCAACTCTACCATATCCTATCTCCACATCAGTGAAGTGCAGAGCTGTCCTGGCTGCAGAGAGTGTGGAGAACAGGGAACTGAGAAAAACATGAGTTAATATCTCAAAACTTGCTCCTGTCACAATTGCTTCTATGTGGGAACAGAAACATTTTGCTACACAGTCCTTCTGCGAGGACAAGGGAGAGAAGGAGGCAAAACAATCAGAGGAGATGGGTTCGGGAGGGCAGGGAGTGATGAGGATGCTCTCAGAGCCCTTCCGATGGTGTGCTTCCTGTGGCCCCTTCCTAATTACTGTGCTCTTTTAAAGCCAATTAGCTGAAAGCGGTAATGGGATTTCACAGCGGGGCTCCCTGGCCATATGGCTCTGAGTCTCCCTGGGTGTATTGGGGATGGCATTCAGGAAACTCTGAGAGTGACAGATGGGTTTGGTGACATTCAGGAAATTATGCAGACCTGCTGGATCCTGAGCCTGGGGCCTTGATTCATGGCAGGAGTTGGGAGGGCAGGGGCTGGGGAGGGAGGACAAATGTGAATTAGTGATCACAGGGGTGTGTTCTGCCAGCACCTTGGAACAAAAGGGCCTTTTAAATACAACTGAGAACAGATGCGTTTCCAGAGGGGCTGCTTTGAGGTAGAGGGGGAGCTTCACTGGACTCCTGTCTTAAGATGCTGTGTGGAACCAGCTGTACCTACCTGAGCACATCCCGTCTCCTTTCTGAGCTTCAGGTTCTTGTCTGTGAAATGGGATACAACCAACTCTCCTGTGGGGATTAAATTTGTAAAGTCAGTGACCAGTACAGGGTCAATGTTTAACATATCATAGCAGGCCACTGTCCCTACTGCCCAGGCAAGATGAAAAACAGAATAGAGACACCAGCAAAGGGCAGGGGCAGGAGGGAGGAAACGACTTCTCACCCCCTTGCCTATATCCCCCAGGGAGGTGTCCTCAGGAGCCTGGAAAATGCATAGGACTCGGGAGGAAGGGAATTGAGAAAGTCAGCCGAGAGCAGCACAGGCAAAGGCTGACACAGGAAAGTGTCCCAGGAAGTGGCTTCTCATACATTGGAAATGAGAAGAAAACAAGTTCTTGGGTGTTCTTGGAAGTCCCAAGACTTGGGCCCAGTCACTTGGGAGACTGAGGCAGGAGGATCAAAAGTACAAGGTCGGTCTCAGCAACTTAGCAAGACCCTGTGCCAAAAACTCAAAAGGGCTGGGAATGTAACTCAGTGGTAGAGCACCCCTGGGTTCAATCCTCAGTACTAAACAAAACAAAACAAAAAGAACAAAGACTTTCTCAGGGTGCAGTGGCATATACTTGTAAATCTAGCGTCTGGGGAGGCTGAGGTAGGAAGATCCTGAGTTCAAAGCCAGCCTTAGCAACTTAGCAAGGCATTTAGTTACTCAGTGAGAACTTGTCTCTTAAAAAAAAAAAAAAAAAAGGACTGGGAATGTGGTTCAGTGGTTAAGCACTGGGTCAATCCTCAGAACCAAAAACCAAAACCAAAACCAGAGTTTCTTCTGAGGAGGCGACTGGCAGGGTATAATCTGGGTGCTAGAAGCATAGATCTGGTGGCACTGTGGAGAGAATATTGGAGTTAGAAAGGCCAACCCAGGTGAGGGAGAGGAAGCGGGGCAGGAGCGGTTGTCAAGACATGCAGGTGACAGGTGTCATGATGGTAGAATGAACAGGTCTTGGTAAGCAATGGACATGGCTGACAGGGTTGGGAGGTGGTCTAGGACGATGCCCAAACAGCAGGTTAGGAAGTCTGGGGGCCTGGGGTTACAGAAATGGGATGTGGAGTGGACGGTGGACCTGAGCAACGTGACGTACTTGAATTGGACTTGGTGGGTTTGAGGAGCAACCATCCAGGCAATGACCAGCAAGACATGGGAGTCTGAATCCCAGGCATGTGTTTAGCTCCTTGTTTGAGGTTCCCCACACCCACCCCACCCTCAGGGTGCTGTTGAATGGGTGTCCCCCTCCTTGGTGTTGGCAGTGGAGGTACAGGGCAGCCTGGGCTAAGTACTGTGTGACCTGGCTCGGCTGCTGCCCCTTGCCTCTCATGCTCAGTGCTAAGCCCGGTCCAAGACAAGGGGGTCTCTAAAGTGTGGGACCCAACTTTCCATTTCTCCCACCAGACCTCAGAGCAGGTGTCCATTTGTGGCCTGCCCTGTGGCTCTGGTCTTCTGGACTGTGCACCCTGCCCTGCTGGGATCTCTGTTAGTTGTAGAGAATGAACCTTAGGATGACTACCTGGGGCTTGGCCATTTCTATCAAAAAAGAAAGTTATTTAAAGATAAATTTAATCTTCTTTATTGCACTTGGTAATTAAAAATGGAATTGGATTTTTTAATTCTGCTTCCTGGCTTAAATGAGCCATGTGAAGGTGGCACTGGGCAGCCTCCCGAGGCCTCGTGAGGCCTGGCAAAGGGGTTCTTCAGAACTCCACTGGTGTTACTGGAAGAAGCAGGCTGTTTTCTGGGAAAAGGAAAGATTCAACAAATGCCAGCAAATTGGAACTCTTTTTGAAAAAACTAGCTGGGAAATTACCACTAACTAGGCGACTGATTCAGAGAATGATGAGATGACCTAACACACACACACACACACACACACACACACACACACACACATGCACACACACGTTCTCTCCCTACATTTCATAATCCTCATTCAACTGTCATCATTCCTTCCACAAACTTTTACTGAGCATCTCCTTGTGCATCAACACTGTCCTACTAGACTCTGGGAACACAGATATGAAGACAGGATACCACAGGGATGAGCCTGGCCTTTGGGGTATCTTGGGACCCCAAATCCCATTCATTTGTCACTTAGGGCATGACTTACCTCCAGCTGGACTGATTGCTTCTGCAGTGAGCACTTGACCTTAAGTGTTCCAATCAGAGGAAATCCCAGGACTTCAAAGAAAATGTGCTTTCTTCTGGATGCTTCAAAGGATGGATGTGAGACCTGGAAGAGCTGCAGTAATTTTGCAACTATGAGAAAGGCTGAACAGAAAAGGAAACAATTCTACAGAAGAGAACAGAGCCCTGGGAATGCAAAGGAACACAGCCAGAGGCCTGATCGAACTTCGTCTGATTGCCAGATTTTACTGGCCAGCCTACACATTCCTTCTATTTAAACCAACTCATTCTAACTGAAACGAGCACATATTGTGTACCTGCCATTTACATGACAAATCTAATTTAGTCCTTACAACAGCCTTTTAATATAGAGATTGGCAGCCTCATTTTACAGATGGAAATACTGAAGCCTGTGGTTAAGAGACTTCCTGAGGTCACCCCATAGTCAATAAGGGAATTGGTGTTTGAAGTTTGTTTTCATAATCCTTTTCTTTTTCTTTTCTTTTTCTTTCCTTCCTTCCTTCCTTCCTTTCTTCCTTTCTTTCTCTCTCTCTCTCTCTCTCTCTCTTTCTTTTCTTCCTTCCTTTCTTTCTTTCTTTCTCTCTCTCTCTCTCTCTCTCTCTCTCTTTCTTTCTTTCTTTCTTTCTCTTTCTTTCTCTTTCTTCCTTCCTTTCTTTCTTTCTTTCTTCCTTTCTTTCCTTCCTTCCTTCCTTCCTTCCTTCCTTCCTTCCTTCCTTCCTTCCATAACAGGGATTGAACCCAAGGGCACTTAACCACTGAGCCAAATCCCCAGCCCTTTTTTATATTTTTATATACAGAAAGGGTCTTGCTGAGTTGCTTAGGGCCTCGCTAAGTTGCTGAGACTGGCTTTGAACTTGTGATCCTCCTGTCTCAGCCTCCCTACTGGGATTACAGGTGTTACACCAGGGTACCAGTTCCACAATCCATTTTCTGCAAAACAGAGCTGTTTGTTGTCCTGGCATGGGGGAAACTTCCTCAAATTCTTCTCTCTTTGGAATCCCCTTGGCTGATTTTCTTTTCATTTCTTTCTTTTTTTTCTTTTGAACTTGAGAAGGGGTCTCATTTCATGGTGGGGTGGACAAGGCAAGGCTATACAACTCTAGGTCCTTGCAGGTAGATTGGGGAAGGCTTCACAGATGTGGAATTGCAGAGCTAGGACCACAGTGAGCTAGAGCTCAAGAGGCAGGAGGCCCAGCTGATGTCTCTGAGGGAAACTAGAAACTAGTGCCTTATAGAGAAAACACCTGCACCTTGTCCTACAGACAGACTTTCTGCTGTGGCAAACCTCCTTATTTGTACATTGGGAGCAGCCTTGACATTTAAATAGATTAATTCCAACTTGACATTTTGACCAAAGGAACTAATAACCCCTCCCCTACTGGGAGAAAAACAGCTGTAGGGCCTGACCGGCAGGTGACCCCATCAAGCTGTTCCTGTCCCTTCTGTGGCTTTACATCCTCCTCCACAACTCTGAGTTATGACCAGGAAAAGCACAGTTGCTCTTCTGGGCTCATTTTTCACACCAGCTGGTTTTGCTGGAGATGTGATAAAGCTAAATCTCTTTGTTGGTGGGGGGCAGGTGGTGGCAGACTCCACACCTGGGCTGTTAGAGAAACCTCCACATGCCCTTTAGAGGCCAATCTCAAGATTTAAACGGGAACTGCTTTATTTTGTTGATGACTGTTTTATGAATCAGTTAACATGCTTCCCTTTGGTACAGATCTATGGACTTGTATCCTGTTGCTTCATTGGATGCTTTCCACAGCTCCAAAGAGAGACAGGCCCGTGTCATTATCCTCTTTTCAACCTGAGGACAGTAAGCCCAGAGAGGCCAAGTCAGTCACCCCACTTGCTCAGAGGATTATTAGTAAGTCAATTTCTTCAATCTCTGACAAGCAAGTACTCTTTCTACTACACTTCGAAGACACTTTCATGCAAACAGAGAGAAATGTAAATAATAGGCTGAACTTAAATTTTAAGGACTTGCACCAGCAGTCCCTTCTACTCTGGGCATTGAAGGTGCCATCTCCATGCCACCTCCCCCCTCCCCCCTGTAGACACCTGGCCTTGTGATAAACATTCTCTGCTCCCAGGGAACCCATCTCTCCACAAGCCTGTGGCTGGTTGAGGGTGGCACAATGGAATCACGTCTGGGTAACGTGCTGTAGAGCAATGATCTTCTGTGGCGCACCATTGACACATGGGACTGATAATTCTTTGTTTTACAGACCTTTAAATGACACTACAAGATGTTTAGCATTCCTAGACCCTGATCACTAAACTCTAGTACGGCCTTCTCATTTTTTCACACCCGCCCCCAAAACCTTCAGACATTCCCCAAACTCCTGGGTGGTGGTGGGGACTAGGCAGAGAAGGGGTGGTCAGTACCAACCCTGACTGAGAACACAGGTTTTGGATTAAGATGGCTGAGAATTCAGGCCCTGTCTCTACTCTCCCTCGCAAAATGAAACTGGAAGACTGATTTCCTGATCCAGAAAATTTGTTAAAGAGAGTAATCATGAATAGAACCTGAGCTAACGGACCGAAAGCACAAAACTCTATGCCAACTGGATGTGTTTTTAGAAGCTAACAAAAGTAACAAAATAAAGTCCTGTCCCTTTAAGATTTAACCTTACTGTGCACACAGTAGGTGCTTAGTAAAGGTAATTTCCCAGCACATCCCTCAAAAACCACATGAACAATAATAAACATTTATTGGCTGCTTACTCTCTCAGTTAATGAGAAAAGCACTTGACACTTTACCCCCTTGATTCCCTGTCTTCACAACTGAACGACCTGAGAACCATAAAGCAGAAGTTGACCAATTGAGGTTTATGAGCAAAATCATGCCACAGTCTGCTTTTTTCCCCATATTTTTGGTTGGTGCATTATTGTTGTACATAATGATGGAATTTGTTGTTACCCATTTTGATCTGCTTTTATTGGAAATAGACACATTGGTTCATTTATGGTTGCGCACAGCTGTTTTGCCATTGAGTAGCTGCTTGTAGCAGAGACCATACTTGACCCTCAAAACCTAAAATATTTTCCATCTGGCCCATCACAGAACAAGTTTGCTGACCCCTGCTCTAGAAGGTTTATTCAGTTGCTCACCAGTTGTAGAGGCAAATCTAGAGAGTGGTAGAGCCAAGACCCCAGCTCAGTTCAGTCTGAGTTCAAAGCTCAGACTTGCATGTGCCACACACTCTGACAGGCCAGGGTAGATTTTCATTAAGTGGTTATTAGAAAATGAAATTGTAAAACATACACATTAAAATAAATTATGTCACAGGGTAAACATCCTCAAATTCTGAGGCAGTTCATAAAATAATTCATAAAATAAATTATGTCATGTTTGTGGTAAGTACAAAAAAGATACACTATCTAAACCATCCTCAGGCACGCAATTCAGTGTCATTAAAAACATTCACCATCGTCCATTTCCAGAATTTCACCCCAAACAGAAAATGTACACATGAAACTAAACTCCCCAATCCCCTCCATCCCAGCCCCTGGTAAACTCTACTCAACTTTTTGTTTCAATGCATTTGCTTTTCTTTTTCTTTTCTTTTTTTTAAACTGGAGATTGAACCTAGGATGTAGCTTTAACACTGATCTTCTTATTTTTTATTTTGAGACAGGGTTTTGCTCAGTTGCTAAGGCTGGCCTTGAACTTGCCATCCTCCTGCCTCTGCCTCCTGAGGCGCTGGGATTTACGAGCAGGCACCACACTCATGACTGCATTCACCTAGGAGCTTGGCTGGTGTGCCTGGGTTCTCTCTTCTTGTGGCTTCTCCCTCACAGGAGTGGCTCGTTTACCAGGCCTCTACATGTGACTTCCCTCTCTTGAACAGGATGGCCTGAAGTTGCTTATAGAATGGCAACAGGATTTCTCTCTTCCAGGAAGAGAGGGCATGCTCTGCTCATATCACACTTGGTAATGTCTCATTGTTCGAAACAAGTCACACAGGTGAGTCTTGAGTATGAAAAGCATCAGTGGAGCAGCTGCCCACAAGTGGCTTCAGTGGGATTCCTGATGTGGCTCTGCTTCCCTGCCAAGGCCCAAGGACAACGCTGCTAGAATTGGCATTTCTTCCCCATACTTCTCCTGGATCTGGTCATATTTGAGTCCTTTATCAGCCTGTATTTCCTTAGTTTAATTAACCTGAATCACAAGTGATAGACAATCTATTCCCCCTTTTCTTTGGATGATCAGTCTTCACTTTTCCCTTGCTTGACTTCTAAGATTTATGTAGTAATTTTTTGCATTCATTTGGTCTATCACTGTTGGAAAAAATAAGGGAGGAACTTGGCACTAAAATGTCAAGGTAAATATCAAAAATAGATCCAGTGGAAAATGGAGGGGGCTCCCAGGAAAGGTAGGCTCAATGTGGTCAAAGGTCATCCTGTCTGGCTATAGAGTCCCTGGTTGTCATATGGTGGGAGAGGGAAGGACTTAAATCATGATTACGAAGTGTGACTAAAATGCCCACTGCAACTGCAGGTAAAAGAGGTCCAAGTCCTGGGATGTCAATAAAATCTCCCAAGATTTGGCAATCCAAGCAAGTTTCAATTTCTTGATATCACACCATGACCCATAAGGACCACAGCTTTTGAAAGGGATGGGGTGACAAAGATCACAGAATTTAAAAAAAAAAATCAACAAAAGAATCAGCTTGTAAGGCTTGGTAGTAATTGAAGCTGTTTCCCTTCCCAGGGGACAGAACATCTTACCTCTCTGGGGGGTGGAGGTTCCTCTGGGGCAGGGTCTGGGTGGGGGTGTGAGGAGTCTCCTACACAACCAACTTTCCAGGATTTGCACACTTTTTGGAGAAGACTGAATTTGGAGTAGGCATTCACATTTATTTCTGTCCTTGGCAGTCTTTCATTATGAGGTTAAATCATTTCTTAAAACCAATGTTATTCCTGTTCCTTCCAAATGGAGCTTTATCACATAAATTGGGAGTCTGCAATTGAATCAGCGATGAGGTCATTTATTCCTGGGAAAGTTCCTGCCTTTGCTCCTCTCCCTCCTTGCCTGGTGCCAGGAAAGGCCCTCACAGACCTCCTCCCTCACTGCCCCTCTCCTATCTCCTCACCTGCTGGCCCCTTGAGGTCTCCTGAGAGATGGGAGGGTTCTGCCCAAATTCTCCTGGAGAGGAAGCCACGAGATAATTCCCTGGGTCAATCCCTGGGAAGGCCCTGCTTTCTTCATTCAGTCATTCATTCATCCAGATAATATATATGCCAGACACTCTGTCATGCTGTGTTCCCTCTATGAGCTCTAAAAACAGGAACTATTATTAGTCCCCATTGGAAGGATGAGGAAATTGAGATGTGGAGAGTTAAGTAGCTTGCCTGAGACCATGTGGTTAGTGAGCAATGTTGCTGAACAGGGATGGACAATCTGAATCCATGCAAGCAACTTCCAATGCCAAGGGCATACCCAGATCCTCTACGAGAGCAGAAGCGGCCACAATGCCAGTGAACACCAGAAGCTTCCTGGAGAAGGTGTGTGACCTGACGCCAGGAGGGACAAGGCTAAGAGAAGGTCACTGACTGCTTATTTATAATTGGCTTCAGATCTTTAGCATTGGCAAAATGTGTGAGGCAGAGTGGCAGGAGGCTCTTTGGTGCCCCTGGATGGGTTCTGCTGGTGGGAATTTGATTCCACCATTAGTTTTTGAGCTTTTGCCATGTATTAGGTACAGGCCCTACCCCAGGCATTCCACCGCACACCAGCAGCAACCTCATGCTGTGGCCTGGGTTTCTACTGCAGCTGTAGCTCACATTTCCCTCTCTCTGGACACCTATCTTAAAGAATCCTGGAGCCCAGGTCAAGTCAGCTCCAAAATCCTCAAGCTTCTGGGTCTTTGCAGTTCATACTGCAGGAATGATGATAATCAGGGTCTTCCAGGCTGGGGAGGGCTTCTGTTCATCTGGGTCTCTCCTGAGTTCAGCTGACTTCCAGCCCACAGTGAGTCAGAACAAGAATCGGCTGAGGGCTGGCCCTGGAGAGCTCTGAATAACACATCAAAGCCTTGTGCTCCCATGGATGATCCTTCAGGACCAGTAGGGTGGGATGGAGGAGTGCTGGCTAACATAGATGTGTCAGCACAGCCCTGTCCCAGGAAGACCATTCATTTCTCCACTGTCCTTTCCCATCCCATGGTGTACATGGGATTTCCCAAAGCTGGGCAAATGGTTGGTCCAAGGCAGGCATCCCTATGAGGAAAACGTGAAAAGAGCACTTATCAAACCAAACCATTCTAGCAGCCTGATCTTAGACTTCCAGTCTCCAGACCTGTGAGAAGTGAACAAATGTCTACTTAAGTCACCCAGTCTATGGCAATTCATGAGATAGCCTGAATTAAGGCACTAGGTTATCCATGTGACCTGACTGCCTTCTCTCTGCCTTTGTTGTCCAGACCCACAGGGGTCTGGATTCTCTATGGTCCCTTAGGCCACCCTTCTGTGTCTTCCTCTCCCTCTGCTGCTTCTCAGTCTACTGTCCTTGTTTATCTCTGATCCTTTCTCTCTTCATACCCTCTGCGATGAGGTGATTTCCTGCTTTGGTGCCAATTACTGTGTTAGTGGCTCTTGAACTTGGCCTGACCCCAAAGACTCAGAGTAATTGGTCAGGGGTGGAGCTTGGGGGAGTTCTGGAAGCTCTCCAGGGAATTCTAATATACACCACAGTACAGTAAAGGTTTAGTTCACCAGGCTTGGATCACTCAAACCTGGCACATTCCAAGGAAGGATGGGACTTTGGCCAGCTCTGGTGAAGTCAGTTGTGAGCCCTTGAACCATCTTGGTTGCTAAGGTGGTTTTGTGGGCCTGAGGCCCTGGACTTTCTTGTGTCCATTTGGTTTCTGTGGGGGCTGGAGATTGAGTAGCTAAGGTCAGTCACCCAGCAGTTGCATGTCTACATGACTGACCCCCAAGAAAAACATGGGACAGAAAGGCTCAGGCAAGCTGTCCTGGCTGAGCATGTCACTTAGCATGTGTTGTCCCACGTCATTCCTAGAAGAATGAACCACTCTGCAGCTCTACTGGGAGAGGACCACTGAAGGCTGGCACCTAGTTTCTCTAGACTTTCCCCCATGTTTCTTCTCCCTTTGCTAATTTGAATCTGTATCCTTTCACTGTAATAGATCATAATCATGCATACAATGGCTTTTGTAAATCCTTTGAGTCCTTCTAGCAAATCATTAAGCCTGAGGCTGATCTTGGGGATCCCTGACACAGCCACCAAGGCTGGGGACACTGAACTGGTAGACATATTGCTGGGCCCCACTCCACTCCAGATTCTGATTCAGTGGTCCAGGGCTGGTCCTGAAACCCATGTGGTCAGTATATTCCCTTGGGGCCTGTGATAGGGAACCAGGAATTATGTATTAATGCGCCGGTGACTTGCAATCAGAGTGTCGAGCTCTGGTCTGCCCACTGGATACATCCATTCACATGGCCATAGGCCTCTCTGCTCTCCCCCACCTTGCTGCGCCTCCCATATCAGTGAATACAGGATGGTCATGGCTACCTGCTCCATCTCCTAGAAGTCAGTCAGTCACCAGATCCTCCCAGCCATCTCCAGAGTCTCATCTTTGTTCCTTTGCTTCATCCCTCAGTTCTGTGTCACTTGTCAAATCACAACCAAATTGTAACGCAAAGCTGTGCTCAGTAGCTCAATGTCTACCCCCCACGGCCCCCGCCCCCCTGTCCATGCGGCCAAAGCCCTCAATGGCGTTCAGGGTCTTTCCTGACCATTTCAGCCTCTCTTCTCACCCTGACACATGTCACCCCTCCAGCCTGGGGAATTTCTTGCAGGAGACCTCCTTCCATCTGCAATGCCCTTTGCTTCTCCCCATTCTGAGAGCAACCTGCACATTTCTCTCGGGTCCCTGGTCATCCTTTGTTCCAATTGCTCATTTTCCTGCCTCAATCCCTTTCTCTCCTGGGTTATTCCAGGGTCCGGCATCTTCATACAAGTCCCTCAATAACAGTTTGTTCAAGGAATGAATGAAAATCTTGTTCATCAGAGTCCTCAGAGCCAACATGGTGCTTAACACATAGCAGGCTCAAATAAACAAGAGATGGATGAATGGATTCTACCCATCCTCAAACCCTTCTCCCTTCCTTCCTGTCATTGTCCTTTATCATTAAGAATCTTTTATTGGTCTCACCCCAGATGCTGTTACCCAGAGGCACTTCTGCAGAAGGTCCCAGCTGTGTCCCAGTGGGCCTTTTATCTCTAGCCCAGCAGATAAGCAAGAGAGTTTGCAGGAAACAATTCGAGAAGACTGTAAATCAACTAGTGACAAGTAGTTATAGAGTTGACTTCTATTGTTCCTTCTCCAAGCCCAGAGATGATGAAAGTGTTGTCCCCAGTTTTCAGATAACACAAGAAGTTCAGAGAGGTTGAGTGACTTGCCCATAGCCACATAGCAGGCAAGTAGCAGAGCCACAGTGAGGATATGACCTCCAGCCCCATATCTCCCTTTCATCAGACACTACAGACCTTGAAGGCCACAAAAAGGATCTTGGTCTTTGGCTACTTCAGTGCTGCCATTCATTTCACTGGCTTTTCTTCCTAGCCACACAACCTGAAGTGTTTGCTAGAAGGACTGCTTCCTCCCACTGACAGAGCTCTAAGACCAGGAGAAAAGAACACAGGCTTGTCATTCTGTAAAGGCAGAGACAAGCTCAGAACTGGAAAAGGAAATCAAACTCTCCTTGGAGAAGGCCATAGACAAGGCAGCTGCTTTTCACCTATCTGGGCTGGTAAGGAGAAAGTTCCTAGACCCTAGACCACCTGCCTGCCACAGGTCAGCTCCCTCATCAACAGCAGGAGCCCCTCTAGTCCCTGCACTTCTTCCTCTCCAAGACTTTCCTCTGCCCAATGAAGATTCAGCTCCTGGCCATCATTCAAGGCCTTCTCTGATCCCAAGGTGACTGTGGGTCAGATGCATTCCAGATCTACAGAATGTGGCCCACGGGGCTGAACCCCCACACAACACCTGAAGTGTTTGCTAGAGAATATTCAGAGGAAGGTCACAGTGTTAGAAATGATGTGAGGGGTGAGAAAGGAAAAATTGGTCCAATTTGGTCAGGGCCAAGGAGAGATGTGGTGGAATGGTAAGAGGTGGGGCCATGTCAGGAAAAGCTCTGACTGCCAAGCTGAAGTTGGAGACATTTCTTGTAGTATAAAGGTGTCGTGAGGAGGGGGTGACATGATGGAAAGGATATTTGGAGGCATGGATCTGGCATCAGTGATAAGTGGAGGGAAAGAGCAACCACAGCAGGAGGCTGGGAACCAAGCCAGGAAACTGGGCATAATGGTCCAGAGTTCAGGTTTAGGCTGTTCAAAGGGGCTGTTTCCACACTGAGTTCCAAGGTAAATCACAGCATGGGGAAGGGATGATGTGAAAAAATCAAGGACACTCCCTACCTGTTACCTCACTGTTCTCCAGCTGAGTCCATAAGCAGAATCCTAGAAATGGAAGAGTTGGCCTGCTCTTGTCCTCTATCCTGAGGGGTTGTGGCCCTGAGAAAGCCCTCATTCGGGTGTAACCAAAGGGCTCTGTAGGCATGGACCAGAATAGGATTACACCTGCCCCACCCAAGACTTTAGTCTCTGCCTGGCCTGGGGCAAGAGCCCCTGCCTCAGGTTCAAAATCTGTACAAGAGGGAGTTGGACTAGAAGATCCATGAGGGCTCCTCCAGCTCTGGCCTCAATTGTTTAGAATGACACACAGAACTCACTGATGGCTGTTACATTCATGGTTATGGTTTATTACAGGGAAAGTATACGGATTAAAAACTCCCAGAGGATGGAGCACATAGGGCTGCATCCAGGAAAGTTCTAGACTTGGAGCTTCTCTTCTCCTCAGGCAGTCAGAATGCATTACTCTCCTGGCATCAGTGTGACAGTACCAACTGGAGAGTCTTCCCTAAGCCTCGATGCTCACGGTTTTATTGGGAATCCATCATGTAGGCATGCAGTGACCCAAAATAACATTATTAGACTGTCCATCATGATCCAAGGACCCCAGGAAAGACAGATGCTCCTATCAGACATCCCAGGAGATAGCTTCCCAGGAGCTGAGAATAAAGGCCAGACCTCTTTGGGGCAAGGTTCAATTTTTTTCTTATACTAAATACAATCATTCTGTTATCCTTTTTGTTTTATCTTCAAAGTGACCCTAACTGGTGGGGGGGATGTTATTGTTATTCTCATTTTACAGATGAAGAAACTGAGACCCCAAAAGGAGAGATGTTTGACAAGTCTACATAGTTGATGCTTGACTCCTGGGACAACTTTCCATTAAGAACCCTGTGTCCTGAGAAGATGGAAGTGAGGTGTACGTATGTGTGTGGGTGGGTCAGTACCTGCTTGTGAATGTATGTCTGTGCATATATGTGTAGGTATGTGTGTGTGTCTCTGTGAGCATTTGTGTGTATATATACATGTATGTGTGTGTAAGTGTGTGTGCTCAGTGGAAGATTAAGACGAGATACAAAAATCTCAACAATTTTCTTACAGATGAAAGAAAAAATCTGGCGCTAGGCATAAAGAGACACAAAGTGTAGCATGAAGAGGAGAGAAATGTCTAATTAAAAACAAATAATCAAGAATCAAATAAGTCATTCATAAAGAAATATAGAACTTAAGCAACTTGAAGATGATTTCATCTGGAATCCCCATACTTTTTGTGAGAAAGCTGTTGAGCACTTAGGTTAAGAGCCAAAGCTCACATAACTCAGCACAACAGAATTGGTGAGAAAAACCATCATTCTTAGATGCACCGTGCTAGAAGGGACATTGTATCTTTCTCAACAAATTAGGATTCCACAAACCTACTTTCAGCTTTCCAGATGATGAGGGAAAGCTTGATGAAGTTTTATGAGGAACTAGGACTTTTGCCGAGCCCATCTCCTCTTACTAAAAAGAGGGGAAGGGAGGCTCTATATGTTACAGTCCTGCCTGAGTTAAGTCACAAGATAAGCAAACAATTTTTATTTAAAACCAGAGAGACTTATAATTTGTTCAAGAACACCACACATTAGGTCTTTCGTTTCGATTTAGTTGCATTCTTTGAAGCTAAGATCTGAATTATTCACAAAATGCTCCCAGGCTAACAGAAGAAAATATTTCAAATACATGAAATATCTCACAATACAATGTGGGGTAGACGTGAAGTGTACAGGCTCTGAAACCAGACCACCCAGGTAAATATACCAGTTCCACCATCTGGGGCAAGTTACTTAGCCCCTGTATGCCTCAATTTCCCCATCTAAAAAGTGGAGATGACAAGAATAGTATCTATTTCAGAGAGTTGTTTTGAGGATCAAATAATACATGTAAAGCACTGTGAACAGCAGTACGTGCTATATAAGTGCATCCTGTTAGGGTTGACAGGCATCCCTAAGCTGATGACTCAATGAAGAACTCTTGAATTCCGTAATTTTCCATCAGCTACACAGGCAAGAGTGACTCAAGCAGGTATGAGAAGGAAACTTGGCCTAAGATGGGATGGTTTGGTTTCTTGGGCTTTTGTCTTCTAAAAATTTCCTCAACTCCAGTGATGTACAGATTTTGAATATCAGTCTAGTCAGAAAGGACCAAGAGACCTCACAAGTTAGTGAGTTAGACATAAAAATAGGAGGGTGGTAAATAAAATGTGGAAAACTACACAGAATGAAAAATAAGCAGCTAACAGTACTAATTACATGGCTAAATTTTACAGGATTATGTTGAATGAAAAGTCAGCCACAAAAGAGCACATACTGTATGATTCCATTTAGGTGAAAATCAAGAACATGCAAAACTAACCTATGGTGATAGTGGTTAGCATAGTGGTTAATTTCGAGAAGGAGAATGATGTAGAGGGGCCATGAAGAGCTTTCAGTGATGGAAACATTTATACCTTGAACTGATGGTGGTTACATGAGTGTGTACATGTATAAAAAGTACAGAGGTGTATATGCATGCACCTTACTATACATTATATATAGTCCTACTCCATTTGTGCTTCTATAAAAAAATACCTGAGACTGGCTAATTTATATAGAACAGATATTTATTTTTCACAGTTCTAGAGGCTGGGAAATCTAAGATCAAGGCACAGGCAGGTTTGATGTCTGGTAAGAGGCCTGATCCTACTTCCAAAATGGCACCTTGAATCTCCTTAAGTCTCTACCTTTTAATACTACCATGCTGGGATTTAAGTTCCAATGTGAATTTTGGACATGTTGGAATTCATCTCCCACTTAAAACCATTCGAACCACAGCAGATGGATTTTACTAAAAAGAAAAAAATAAGCAATGTGAAATCTTGTCTCTAAACATGACATTTTAAGATTTTATGTATTCAGAGCCCATGTTCTTCTTGTATACATAGATATTGGTGATTATGAGGGTCATCTTACCTGAAAAAGTTTTAGTAATTTTTTGGCGGGTACTGGGGAATTATACCCCTGAGCTACATTCCCATCCCACCCCCCCTTTTTTTTTTTTTGCCAAGGTTAGCGAAGAATTTCCATTCTCCCATCTTAGTCCCCCCATCACTGGGATCACAGGCATGTACCATTGTGCCTGGCAGTTTTAGTAATTTTAAAAAATTTCTCATCTATTCTATGCAGATAAAACCCAAATTTCTGACTTAGATTTTAGGTTAAGATGGAAACTCATAGCCCTTTGAAACGATGTGTGAATGACAGAGAGATAAAATAACTAGCAGAACCCAACTTCAAAAATAAAGGGCACAATTCTCTACTAATAACTCTCCCAGATAAATCTGTTACTGGATATCAACAAATCAACCAAAAATGGAAGTGAGAAAAGTTTTATGCAATGGATAGATGTTTATGAAGCTATTAAGTGAGGAGGGTTCAGAAACAAGGAGGAAAATGTCATGCTAATTTGAGGTTGAATGGAGTAATGGGATGGTCTTGAAAATAAAAGAATCTTGCCTAATGGAACTGGTCTATTTTCAATTCAATAAACCAGCATACTTAAATTCAAAGAGATAAAGGACATGAGCACTCAGAACAAAATTACAGGAATAAAATTACTAAAGAGGACTAGAAGAGGCACCGAAGTGGAGATAAGGGTCACTCACCCACGTCTGACATCTTTAATTCTAGAGTCACCGGGATGGTAACCCAGGAATTAATATTCTGACTGAAAGCTAAAACCAGCCATCCGGACGGGTGCAGAGGCTCTGTTCAGAATCAAGAAGCTAAAGCATGATCTTAAAAAAAAAAAAAAAAAAAAAAAAAAAAAAAAAAAAAAAATCGCGATTGCAAGGGCACTTTCAAAGACGATGGCTTTCGGGAAAACTGAACGTTGTATGTTTAAAAGAAACTAAAGAATCGAAAAAGAAAAAATGACCAGAGGGTAGGGTGACCATGTCCTACTTTTCCAGGTGCAGATTAGGTTACGCCTGTTGTCCAGACAGAATTATTAATAGTGCCCCTTTTCACTCTCCCAGGGGTCTGGATTTGGGTATTAAATCATATGATCACTCTACCAAAGAGAGGACATTACACAGAGGACCCATGTACCATTTTTGAACAGGCGTGGACTGCGCGCTCGCGGGCAGCACGTCGCCGCCCAGCTGAGCAGTGTGCTTTCCCTCTGCTTGCCCAGCCCCGCCCTGCCCCACCCTGCTCGCGTGTCTGGGAAGGAGGCGGAGGGGTGCTCAGCTTTCGCGCTGCTTTGGTGCCACCTGCAGGTTATCTGAGGGAAAACACTCCTCTCTCCACCCATCTCTCCACAACCATGGGTGGTTTTGCCCAAAAGAGGTTCAGGGCCTGTGGAGCTCTGTCTGTGGGATGGGCTGGAATAGGCAGTGAAGCGCCCTGGAATCAAACGGACCCAGCTGAAACCAACAAAACCAAGTTCCTCCTCTTCCGGCTCGCCCCTATGCTGCCTAATTTTGTAGAACGGAAACTGAAGCCTAATTTGGAAATGTAATGGGTAGAATTGTGAAACATTACAGCTGAAAACGTCTGGTTGCCATTCTCCTTCAGTCTCTGTCTTTTCCCAACCTTAACAAATACATCAATATGGAGGGGAAGCAAGAAAACTCAGACTTACTAAGCCTGGACTTGTAGTAGGCACAGAGTATGCACTTTGCATACATCATCTCTCACCTCACAAATTGGGATATAGGATCAAATGGTCTAATGACACTCACAGTCCTGCAGCTGGCATTTAAACCCAGGGGTCTTCAACTCTAAAGCTGATGTTCTTTTGAGTCTCTGACTTGAGCCATATTTTCAAAATGCAAAGAGGTCCATGAAAATATATATTGATTCATAAAAGGATGCACTGTGAATAAAAACAGATGCCTTTCCTTCAGACTGGAATTATCTCAACTCTGCACCACAATTCTCCTAGGAAAATAAACGAAGCATGACTATGGATACAATTTGTCTTATCAACAAATCTGTCAGAGCAGATCTTAGGGGCCTTGTGGATCCTACCGTACTGGAGGCCAGAGACCATTGTGCCAGATGTTTTCTAAAACATTCTTTATAAAATGACCAGAGCCCCAGTGTCCCCAAATTCCTTCCCACCTCCTCCAGCAAGTTTCCTTGTCTACCTTCCTCCTACTGCATAGAAACCTAACCATTGAACTGTTTTTGGATTTATGTCTTGATAAAATAAAAATCATGGTGGAAGTAATTGACACCTTAGTGAGAATCATCTCAGATTCCCTTTTCTTCTGAGACCTTTTAGCTAAGGTTGGTTATGAGAGTGGATGGAAAGTGAGAAAAGCAACAAGGGAGCTAGTACTTTCCAAACTCATGCTGTTTACACCCAACTCCCCAACACAGCCTGACTGTTGATCTGAATGAAGACCCCCATGCATGTTCCCTTGAATTCCTTTTGATGCTAACTCCCAAGACAGAGCTCCAGGAGGACTGGACCACAGGGTCTGGAGGTGATAGAAAACAGATTGGCTTTGGTTTTTTTGTTTTTATTTTTATTTTTTGTTTGTTGATAGACCCTTTTTTTTTTTTAATTTATATGTAGTGCTGAGAATCAAACTCAGTGCTTCTCACATGCTAGGCGAGTGCTCTACCACTGAGCCACAACCCCAGCCCGGCTTTGGGTTTTAGAACAAGTCCTGTCAGTGACTTGTTGTGTAAACTTGGGTAAGTCAATTCACCTCTCTCAAATTCAATGTAAAAGGCTGGTCTGTATTAGATTAATTGTTTTCATTAGTTTTTGCATTTATTCTTTAAGATTGTATTTAATCCCCTTAACTTTATTAAGGTATAATCGACAAAGGCAAATTGAACGTATTTACAGGGTACAACGTGATGTGGGCATACATTGTGAAATGATTAAGTCATGCTCACTAACAGCCTTCACACATCCTAACATGTCCTTATCATTTGTTTGTGGTAAGAACATTTAAGATCTACTCTTAACTTCAAATACGTGAATTTTCAAGTATGTACTATTATGAATTATAGTATTCATCATGCTGTATAATAACTTTCTAGAACTTATAACATTATATTTACTTCTGATTAAAGTAATACCTACACACTGTTTAAAAATAAAAGCTAATAAAAGACTATATCAAAAAGCATTTCCCCTGTCCTTCCCTTCCTTCCTTTTTTCTCCTTCAAGTTCTAATTCCCAGAGGGCATCACTTGAAACTCACTTAGCTGATTCCTCCAGTATTTATAACCATATTTCTAAACAATATGTTTATGTTGCTATTTCTTGATTTGACTCCTATTTCTATTGACTTGCCTGCATATCATAGTAAAGGACTTAGCTCCCTTATATAGTCTTATCAATTTCCTTGCCTTCATCCTATCGATTTGTTTGGAGCATAGTCTTGTGTAATCAATAGCATTTATATTCTTGGGACTCTCTACATATTGTTCCCTCCTAACCCAAGGACTGTACTGAAATTATTTCATTTTTAAATTACTTTTTTCCCCTGGACTTAAGAATTGCCTCTGATTTTTCCCCTTCCTTTTCTTAAGTTTTCATTGTACCTATTAGCATTTTATTTTCAAACACTCCAGGGGGCTGGGGAGATAGCTCAGCTGGTAGAGTGCTTGCCAGCTAACCTACAACCCCATTACTTTCCAGGAGGCCTCCTTTGTTTATTCTCCATTCTTCTACTCTAAACTCCTGTGTGGCTCTCCTGGTACCCAAACCTCATATCTTCTTATCCCTTGGTTTATTCCCTCATTTTGTTGAAATACTTCTTCCAGTGACTTTCCTCAGAAAGAAACTATGGGATCCCAACTTTCTGAATTCTCAGATTTTTGACAATGTCAAAAACCCCATGTTCTTGATTAATAGTTTAGCTGGATTTCATTTTCCAAACTAAGTGTCACCTTTCCTCTCATTTGGAGGTACTGCTCTGTTGTTCTCTAGCTCACAGTCTTGGTGTGGGGAAGCCTGTGCCAAGCTGAGTCTAGGTTCTTTTTTTTTTTTTTTTAATATTTATTAGTTGTTGATGGACATTTTTTTTTTTAATTTATTTATATGTGGTGCTGAGAATTGAACCCAGTGCCTCACACATGCTAGGCAAGCACTCTACCACTGAGCCACAACCCCAGCCCCTAGGTTCTTTTTAAATGGCCTGGTTTTTCTCTCTGAAAGCTGTTAGGATTTGCTTATTATCCTTGGTTTTCTGAAATTTCCCATTGATGTGCCTTGTAGATCTTTCCTCATTCACTGTGCTGGTCACTTGGTAGCCTCTTTTGCCCTAGAAAATTGTGTCTTTCTATTGTGGATAGCCACCAGCAGGTTCGTGTGATCTGGGTAATCCCCTTTCTTTTTTTCCAGGGACAGAGGTATTAAGGCCCTGAGGACCTTATAAGTGGATAGGGGAGAAAGAAATTCTGAGGTGAATGGAAGAAATCCACTCCAGCACCCACTGAGCTCATGTCCCAGGGCTAGACTCTTCCATGAGGACAAGGGACATGATCAAGATCCATTTAGTTCTTGTTCAATTTCATAAATGAAGTTCAGGATACACATGGTCCAGGAGGCCCCCAGTCCCAGGCTACATGTACATGCACCCAGCATTCAATAGTCCCAGCTTAGGGGAAGGTACAACTGCAGGGAGCTGGGAGTAGGGAGGACATAATCATCCAGTAGGAATTAGTCTTGGGGGACAGGCCAAGGTAGGACCATGACAAGCACTTGTGTGTGTTGGGGAAAGGACATCTATAGGTTTGCTTACCTATTTTTTTGGCCTTCTTTGGATGAATACTATTTTCCTCAGGTTATGAATTCGATGTTTGTGTCCCCTCCTCAAATTCATATGTTGAAGAGTTGAGGCCTCTTAGAGAGCAATTAAGGTGCCAGCACAGAGGTGCACGTCTGTAATACCACCAGCTTGGGAAGCTGAGGCAGGAGGATGGCCAGTTCAAAGCCAGCCTCAGCAAATCAGTGAGGCCCTAAGCAACTTAGTGAGACCCTGAATCAAAATAAAAAATAAAAGGGATTGGAGATGTGACTCCATGGTAAAGCACCCTGGGTTCAATCCCTTGTGTGAGAAAAAGAAAAAGAAAAAAGAAAAAGAAAAGAAAAGGAAGCAATTAAGGTTAAATGAGGTCACAAATGCAGGGCCCTGATCCAATAGGATTAGTGTTCTTTTAAGAAGAGACACCAGAGCCAGACACCGTGGCACGTGCCTGAAATCCCAGCGGCTCAGGAAATTGAGGCAGGAGGATTGTGAGTTCAAAGCCAGCCTCAGTAAAAGCAAGGTGCTAAGCAACTCAGTGTCTCTAAATAAAATGTGAAATAGGGCTGGGGATGTGGCTCAGTGGTCAAGTGCTTCTGAGTTCAATCCCTGGTCCACTCCCCACCAGCCAGAAAAAAAGAAGAGATACCAGAGAACTCACCATCTCTGCATACACACAAAGAGGTCAAATGAACACACAACAATACAGCACCCACCAATAATTTAAGAGAAGCAGCTTCAGAATGAAGCTCACCTTACTGACACATTGATTTTGGATTTCCCCAGTCTGTGACTTTTTTATGGCAGCCTATATGACCAACTTACCTTCCAACCCTACTCCAACCACTTGATGCTAGAAGTCCCAGTTACCAGGTTTGGACAGCCAACCCAGTCCATCCAGTTACAAACTTTCCTCTGGATCTTTCGGAATAGCAACTAATAGAAGGGATCCCCATCCTTTCTTGGGGGCAACTGAATATATGGAAGCCTATTGCTATCAACAGCAACATTATAGGGAAAATCGTTCTAAAAGCACAAAACTGATATGTAGATGAGAGAGAGAGAGAGAGAGAGAGAGAGAGAGAGAGAGAGAGAGAGAGAGACCTTGGGTTCATTCACACCAAAAGAGCCCTGACTGCAGTAGCAGAACGCCACAGGACTGTGCTAGCTAGAGCAGATGACTAATTGGGTAGAGTCAGCTGTAGCAGAGACAAAGGGAGTATGAGTACCAATTGGCCTTGGAGCAAAGCTATGCTCATACACTTGGGAGATCAGAGGGAAGGATTTGGTCAAATGTATCATGCCCAGAGCCCTCTTCCAGCTTTCCCCATGAGGTTAGAATCAGGCCGTTGGGAGTATGAGGCTCCCATCTTCTTGACTTTGCCCCCAAGAAAAGATGGAAGTCCCCTCCTTTTGTTTGTATTCAGGAAAATTCCGAGGAAGTTTTCTGGTTGGTGTTGTCTGGGTTGGTACCTAATCCATGGCTGGACCGAGGGTGATTGGAGGAACCCAGCTTGGGCAACCTTGACATGCACACCACTCTCCATCCCGCTCCTGGCTCTTTTCATCCTTTGAGCTTGGGCAGTTGGTGGGGCCCAAGTGGGAAAGGCAGTGACCATGTCCCTGACTAATTCTGCCATCAGAATCGATCATTACAGGAGGCACTCTTCTCCATTAAAACTAGACATACCAAGGGTCACTTTCCTAATGGACAGGCCTAGTTGGCCTGTCTCATGCTTCTAATGGAGCTCACTCCCTCAGATGGGAATGTGCTCTTCATGGGGATCCCTCTGGTCCCTCTGCAAAGCAGGCTCTAGAGGTACACTGGATAGTGGACTACCTTATCTGCAAATTACTTGCTGGGAATTATCAGTTTCCTGGACCAAGTATAGCCCAGCAGTTTAATTAAAATTAAACCCAGAAGGAGGCTGCCACTTCCATCTTGACTGCTCAGAAATTGGGCTTTTAGTTTGCTGGACATAAAGCAGTCAGATAGTGTGCAGATATCTGACAGAGGAAGTTCATGGGTAGGGCCATGGTCAAGGCAGGGTGTGTACATATGTGAGTATACAAACACTAAAGAAAATCTAGGAAGTAGATTTTTAGTTGCCATTGAAATTTGTATCATTAAAAAAAAAAGAAATTTTATTTTATGATTTTGTTTTTATTTTGAACTACTTAAAAGAAAGGGTGAGGGACAAATAGTATCTTGAGCCTCTGAAAATCTTAAGTAGGCCCTAAACTCAGATTAGTCTGGTATCTTGGGCAGTGTGGTCTTAGGAACAGCAATGAAAGATGTGTTAGATTTTTGTCACTGTGACCAAAACACCTGATGAAAACAACTTAAAGGGGGAAAAGTTTAGCCTGGCTCACAGTTTCAGAGGTATCAGTTCATAGTTGGCTGACTCCATTGCTCTGGGCCTGAAGTGAGGTGGAATATCATGGTGGAAGGATGTGGTGGAAGAAAGCCGCTCAGGTCATGGTAGCCAGGATACAGAAAGAGGGAAAGAAGGGGATAATATATATTACCCAAGCATGGCCCCAGTGACCTACTTCCTCCAGCCATGCTCCACCTACTTACAGTTACCACTCAGTTAGTCCATTAAATTATTAATCCATCAAATGGACTAATCCACTGATTACGTTACAGTTCTAGTAATCTAATCATTTCACCTCTAAACATTCTGCATTAACACAGGAGCTTTTGGGGGATGCCTCACATCCAAACCATAACAGGAGGCCTTTCTAAGGTGACTCCAGTCTAAGGGACCAACAGAGGATGGTCTCAAGACAGGAGCCAATATGCCAGTGTTCTCAGCCTGGCTGTATACTGAATTCCCACTCTCCACTGTCATTATATCTTTATAACTTTTTAACGAAACAAAATTTGATATGTGATTTATAATTAGACCGTAAACTCCATGAAAATAAGGACCAGCCTGGCTTTTGTTCGCCATTGTAGCACTGTGTCTGGAACAAACTAAGGGTACGTTTTGACCAAGTGCATAGACTCTGTGGACTTGGGTCACCTGTATAAATGTGACTAAAATGTTTGCTATCATGAAAGATAAATTGTAGAATTAAAATAGAGAAAAAGGATGACTGCTTTACCATCGCAGTATGATGAGCATGTTCAGTCTGGTATCACATGCTGGTGGCATCAAAGAAGTTGTGCCCTGTTTGTCCCTTTATATGAGAAGAAAGCTTAAGGGACATGAATACTCAGCTGCAGATTCATCGACTGGCTCCTCTTCTCCACTCAGGTCAAGACTCTGGGGCCCAGGGATGGGGAAGGCCTTGTGGAAGATGAGCCAGGAGTCAACCCCTCCTGTTGGGGGCTGTGCCAACCAGAACGGCGCCTGATCACATGGGCAGTGAGGAGGTTAATTGACATAAGCACACTCAGGTGATTTATCACTGGCCGTATTCAGTTAAGTCCACGCGCACAACACGTGCACAGGTTTTCCCGAGCGCGCCTGCTCGGGCCTATTCCTTTTGACCCTTGCTGTGATGGGGCAGCTGGCTCCTTGCCTGATCGCAACTGGTGTGGCCCTGCCGTCTGCCTCCTGGAGGGAATATAAGCGGGCGGTGGGCGGGGGCGTGACAGTAAGAGCAGCAGCTAGCAGAAAGAAGCAGAGTAGAAGCCACTAGCAGAAAGGAAGAAGAAGCGGCAAGCAGATAGAAGCAGCGAGTAGGGGCAGTGGCGGAAGGCAGATCGCAGAGCGGAGAACTGAGAACACATCTTTAGGTTGCAGATCACAGATCGCAGTATGCGGGACACATCACTAAAGCACCTTAGGTAGACGCACCCTTAGTTCACAGGATGCAGGATGCACCTTTAAGAAGAAGCAGCAGAACTAAGAAGATAAGATATCTGGAAGTGTAGTCTCTCTCTCTTAAGCAAAGTCTCTCTCTCTCTCTCTCTCTCTCTCTCTCTCTTTCTCTCTAAGAAAAGTCTTTCTTCCTCAATAGCCCAGGGAACAAGCAAGTAAGGAAGCAGCTCAGAAATAGAAGTAGCTCAGTTTCCAGTCCACCACCCATAAAGACCCATGCAAATTGTTGCTGCAGGCGGTGACAAATACCCGCAGATTTGGCACCGCAAAGAGCCAGTGACACCCTCCCTGACTGGGACGCTGCCTTCCCCACCCTCAGACTCAGTCAGCCAGCTTGCAACTTGAGCATGTCAGTTTGGCAGTTGGCATGTAAAAGATGAATTCCTTATTTGCTTGCTTGTATCCATGGAAAGGGGAGGTGTTAGGTGTGAGGAGGATGGGCATGCCAGTGGAGATGTCTGGATAACTTTGAGGATAAGGACATCCCAAACACTGCATGGGACATACTTATACAAAAAATTATGTGATGCTTTTATCTGACCTTCTAATATATGGGGCCATCCTGCACTTTGCTAAATCTGGGGCTTGCCCTCTGCCCTGTAGTACTGTTTTGCTTCATCACACCAGGCAAGGCACTTTGGGTACAAAGTGAAACAAGACAGGACTCTGCCCTCAAGGATCTCACAGCCTAGTCCAAGAGACAAAAGTGCAAACAGATTTCCAAAGCTGGGCAAACTCTACTTTGACAATATGGGGGCCCTTGTTGAAATAGGAATAGTCTTTGAATTTAGAAGACATCACAGATCACAAAACAGAATTAGAAGTCAAGAAACAAGCCTGAATTTTTATAAGAACATATATTGGTATGGAATAAGGATGACATTAAGATCCTTGAGAAAGGAAAATCATGCTACAGCAATTAATTAAATTACCTGGAAAAAATCAAGTTGGCATCATTACAGTTGTAAACTCATACCAAAAATTAATTCCAATTGTATAAAGGTTTAGATGTTAATAAAAAAAACCACAAAAATCCTAACAAACTACTAGAAAACAAAAGTGAATTTTTTTAAAAAATGAATATTTATATGGTCTTTGAGATAATGAAGGACTTAGAGCAAAATAGTATAGAAACTATATAGGAAAATTGTTGTATTTATTGCTGATTTATTTTTCTCAGTTTCTCATCTGTGGGTTAACTTGGTTTTCTGATGTTTTATAACATAAAGAAGTTTTGATTTCTATATAATAAACTGTATCAGTATGGATATTCCCACTATATAAAGGTAGTTTTCTAACTAATGCTAAAAACACAAGTGTAGTATTAGAAAAAGTAGCTGGGGAAGTAAACTGGCATCAGAAAAGAAGAAATTTGCATAAATGCAACAAAAATATAATAATATAAAATAATATTAAATAATAAATAATATATTCATTTCATTAGCAATAATAAAAACAAATTCACTAGCACTAATAAAAAAAAAAGGAAAAGCAAACCCAGGGTATGGGCAAAAGACTCATGCACTACTGTATGAATGTAAATTGTAGCACTTCTAGAGAGCAATTTGGCAATGTGTATCAAATGTCTTAAATCCGACCATAATTGCTAGTAATTTATTATAGGGAAATAATGTTGTATATCATTTGTGACTTAAGTAGTGAATGTTTGTTAGAACATGGTTGAGAATACTCAACCCATAATAAGGTAATAAATGCCCACAAATAAGGTACTTGTTGAGTGTATGGGGCACATTTCTATTGTGAAACACCTCATGCAAAAGAGCCCTGGCCCAAAGCAAGGCTTCCTACCCTCGTGACTCATAACATCCCCTATTTCCTATAGTCCTTGAATTTAATAAAGGACAACCAGTATACCTTAGCTGAAAAACATAATAAGTATTTCATTTTAAATGTTAAATACAAAGTTTCCTTTTCTCAAAGATGTAGACCAAAGAGCTAGCAGTAATAACTTATTATAGAATAATTTTATGAAAATAACAGTAAAGTAGAAGAAAGGGAATAGGAGGAGGGAAGAGGGGAAGGAAAGAAAAGGGACCAGGGACTGAAACGGAGTAGATTAAATTCCATACGTGTCTGATTATGTCAAAGTGAACTCAACTATTATGTATAACTATGATACACTAATAAAATCATTAAGAATAGCTACTGCCAAATAGTTTGAGAACATTTCATTCTCCTAAGAGGATTAAATATCCCTCATGAAAATATAAAATCTCCTACACCTACTCCAAATCTCATTTGCTTGCTGAGGGTCTTCCTGAAGTGTCAATGTAAAATATATCTCTACCTAAATTTGAGATTCTTAAAACTGTATATGGGTGTGACTTGACTCCTGGTCCTAAGTGTGTGTCAGACAGGAATATCCAGGTCCTCCGGATTGACCTGAGGTTAAATGGCACAGTTGACTTCTAATGAGGTCACCTTAGGCAAGTTACTTACTATTTCTGTGTCTCCTTATTCTCATCCACAAAATGGGTATAACCACCCAGATTCGTTGAGAGGATTGAAAGAGAAAACACCTGCAAGGCAACAGCCCCTGCCAGCCCACTGTTGCCTTGTGAGTTCCAGTCCCTTTCTGTCCCTTCTCATTCTCTATTGGTGAGGTCCTTCATTTGATTTAGTCACCAGCAGCATGTTCCTCAGGAAGCCAGTCTTCAGTGGTAGTGTTTCTTTGCACCACTTAGTATATGTCTCACCCAGGGCACCTGAGCAAGGCCCACTGGCTATGATACAGGTGCTGAGGAAGAGTTTGGGGTCCAGAGCAAAAGCCATGGGCAGTGACTTTAGGTATTGACTACCTAAGTGACCTGTGACCAGCCTGACCTGTGCTTCACTTCCGCGTGTCTAAAGAGGGAATTATCTCCAAAGCCTTTCCTGTGGCTTTAAGATGATTGCATGCTTCTCAATTGGGAGAGGGGCTGGCAAAGCCACCTGATCTTTAATTTGATTCTAGGTGGCTAGGCGGAGGTTGTCAAATGCCTCACATGACTCTAGGAAGATGTCATGCTCTTCCTTGAATATCTACTCCCCACCTCCTCCCCCTTTCAGAGGTAGATAGCCTTTCTGTTATTTGGTGACATTAAAGATCCTCAGCTGTTGTCTGCCTTTCTGCAGCTCTGGAAATACATCCTAATTAAAGCCAGTTTCAGAAGGCACCAGATTTCCTTTAATTCTGTTTCCACAGCTATTTCACGTCAGAAGTGACCCGCTTACCCCTCCTACACTTCCATGCCATTTTTTTAATCCAACAATTTTGGAGTTTGTAGATTTTCTTGGAGAAATAATGCTCTGGTCCTTCGGGTATGTGAGTGGGGAGGAGGCTGTGGCAGAAGAATCTTCTCAGGCAATGAAGTGGGACCTGTTTCAGATGGATGAGGTGACTGGGAGAGGAGAAGGGTCTGCGTGTTGACCAGCCACAGATCTGATGGTGGTGTTGTGTGCTCCATAAAGGGCTGGGTTGGGGAAGGTGCCAGAGGAACTTCATGGGAGATAACGAGGCTGCTTTCTCCTCCATGGAAGGTCTTACCAGCAGCAGCAGAAGCCTCAGCAGCTGGAAGGACAGTATGGAAGTGAGGGCCATCAGGATCAGAAAGAAAAGTGTCTGCGAATGAGGGTGCAGCGTGGGAGTTGGATCAGCATCCAGGAGCTGGGGGTCTTTCTGGCTCAGGTTTCTATCTGCAATAATACCTGGAAGAGTTATTTATTTATTTAGCGCTAGGGATTTGACCCAGGGCCTCATGCATGTTACGCACCCCACCACTGAGACACACCCTCAACCCCTGGAAGGGTTCCTTAAATCAGGACTTTGGAAAATGACAAAAAGAAGATATTAGAGGGGAGGGTCATAGCTTTATTGCAAATTTTAAAATGGTAATAATTTCCTGTAGAGAATTTTGGGATGGAATGTTTTCCCCCTTCACTTATGGAGAATTAGACTGATCTAATACTCTGGTTCACTGCAGGATCTCATTATTGGTACATGAAAGAATATATTTATTTCTTTTAAAAGCATAATAAGCTTTATTTATTTATTTTGGACTGGGTATTTATTTATTTTTATACTGGGGATTGAACTCAGGGTCACTCCACCACAGAGTCACGTCCCCAGCCCATTTTTATTTTTCATTTTGAGATAGGGTCTAAGTTGCTGAGGCTGGCTTCAAACTTGCAATTGCCCCTTGAATAGCTGGAATTACAGGTGTGTGCCACCATGCCTGGCATAAGTTCTATATTTTGAGGGAATTCATGACTCAAAATGAGAGTTGGGACCTTGACAACAACTCACAGCTATCTGCATGGGGCTATGTGATACTGTCCTCTGCCCCTACTTCCTGTGACCTCCCCCTGCCCTGACAATTTTCCTGGATTTCACATTCCTGGTTCCTTTGAGTTCCTTTTTTTCCTTTTTAATTTTATTTGTGGTAAAATCATATGACATAAAATTGTCATCTGCTATATTTTGAATCTTCAATGTCACCCAAAGGCCCGTGTGTTAAAGGCTGGGTCTCCAGCCTATAGTGCTATTGGGAAGTAGTGGAACCTTTAGGAAGTAGGACTAATGGAAGGAAGTTAGGTCATTGCAGGTGTGCCCTTGAAGGAAATATTGGGACCCCAGCCTCTCTTCTTTATCTCTTTTTCTGTTTCCCAGCTGTTGTAACGTGAACATCTTCCTTGGTCCCACTTCCTCCATGATATAGTACCTAAAGAAATGGGCCCAATTTCTTGTGGTCTGAAACCTTCAAAACTGTGAGCCAAAATAAACTTTTCTTCTTTTTTGCAGCCAGATGTGGTGGCACATACCTGTAATCCCAACAGCTTGGGAGGCTGAGGCAGAAGGATCGCAAGTTCAAAACCAGGCTCAGTGAGGCACTAAGCAACTCAGTGAGACCCTGTCTCTAAATAAAATACAAAATAGGGCTGGGGATGTGGCTCAGTGGTCAAGTGCCCCTGAGTTCAATCCCCAGTACCAAAAAAACAAATAAACTTTTCCTCTTTATAAGTTGATTACCTCAGGTATTTTGTTGCAGGTACACAAAATGTTGAACACACCATCATTATCATTTTCAGGTGTACATTTCAGTAGTGTTAACTATATTCACATTCTTGGACAATCAATCTCTAGAAATCTTTGCATTTTGTGAAACTGAAACTCTGTACCTAGTAAACAACTCCCTGTTTTTCCCTCCCCTCAGTGACTGGCAGCCACCATTCTACTTTCTATTTCTCTAAATTTGACTGTTCTTGTTACTTCTGATAAGCAGAATCATACAGGATGTGTCTTTCTGTGACTGGTTTATTTCATTGAGTAAATCTTCACAGTCCATCCATGTGGTAGCATGTGTCAGAATTTCTTCGCTTTTTATGGTTGAACAATATCCCATTGTATAATTATACCACATTTTTTTTCTCCATATATGCATCTATTGGTACTTGGGTTACTTCTACCGATTGATTATTTTGAATAATGCTGCTATGAACATGTGTGTGCAACTTTCTCTCTTCCTCGAGTTTCTTTTGATGGTTTTATTTTGTTTTATCTTTATGTAATGCTAGAGTACGTATATATATTTTATTTTCAGCAGTTTTCAAAGTTATATAAAGTATGCTATGTGCATCCTTTTGAAATTTGCATTTTCTCTTAATATTACATTTCCAAGGCACATCCTTATTGTTTATAGCTGGTGTTCAGTCTTTCTAACTGCTACATGACACCACTGGAGGATATAGATCCTGAGGTCACTTATGACCTGCTGCTAGGAATGTAAGTTGGTCTGACCACTTTGGAAAACAGTTTGGCCGTGTCTGAGATGGTTGAATATCCACATACCTCACAATCCAGCGATTCCATTCTGCAATCAAGAGAAATCCTTGCCTATGTAAAACTGGAGACGTGCAGAAGGAATGTTACTAACAGCTTTGTGAGCAATAGCAAGACCTATCGTCTACCGACTGCAGAGTTGTTGACTAAATTATGGTTCAATGTTAACAGTTTTCATTCCCTTTGATTTCCGGTAGTCATATGATGCAAGTGGCTTTCCTGTGGTTAGCCTGGGGGAAGAGGGATTCTTGCAGCAATCAGGGCTGTGGTGACAGTCCTGCTCAGTCCTGGGGCAACTGCTGCAGCCCAAAAAGAGAGTAGAAAGGATGAGAGTAAAGAGGATAAGGGGCCCTTCTGGGAAATTCCCAGAGTCTCTGGGGGTATAGATAGGGAGATGCAGCCATCATAAAAGATAGTCTTTTCAAATACTCCTGTCACTGGGTTGAACATAAGAGATACTCTCCCCACAAACACTGTAAAGTTTCTTGAAGCTACCATTTATCAAGAACTTAGCATATGCCTGATGACATACTATGTACTTCAAAAGTAGTGTTCCATTTGCCCTTTATCATGACTGTACAAGAGTGCCTGGTGGTAGGTGCTCCCCACATTAGTGAAGTGTCATCACCATCATTTATAGGTGAGGAAGCCATGACTCAGAATGGTCAAGCTAATTCTCAAGGGCCACACAGTTGGAGAGTCTGGATCATGAACATGGTGCTCCACTAAAAGAGAAATCTTTGCAGGCATAAGCTATCTCCTTTCCAATAGATCTTTCTCCAAATATTTTAAAATAACAACAAACCTCTCTTTTATAAGACAAACAAAACTAGCAGCCTCTGGCACTCTCTAAAAATCTTATGTATTTATAAGACTACTGTTAGGGCAGCACTTTCAATCAAAATGACCCTGCACATATGTTTCTGTGGGGCATGGCCTGTCCATGGATGTAAAGGTTTTCCATGGATGTAAAGGTGCTTCAGGGCCAGTGGTATCACCCTCAGTCACAGACCAAGTGCAGCAAGACCTGGCCTGGAAGGCACCACAGTGAGGGTCTGCCTGGCTTTCCAACTAGTTTATCCATCATTTTCAGTACAGGAAACCCTGAGCAGCGGGGGATATGGGTGAACAGAGTTCTGATTGGGGGGTCTCCTGATGAGGGTATAATCTACTCATCACATGGATAACTTAGGGACTGCATGTCTCCTGTCCCTTCTCCCAACCAGATGCCACCCTCTGCTTCTCTTCCATAGAGAGCCTAGAGCTGCCAGTAGTCCCTTAGAATCTAAGGCCTGGAACCTGTCTTAGTATTCTCTCCACTTGTAGGACCATTCTCTCCATTTGTAGGACCAGAGGATGGCCAGTTTTGTCTTAACTCAGTACTGGACCCCAATTCCTTTTCCAGACTTTAAGTCATCTCTACCCTCGGTGTTTATTTCCCTATCTCAACATTGTCATTCCTCATCTTCCCATGTTGGATTGCTCGCTCCAGCCCACTGAAGCAAGTTCTTGACACAGATAGCTCTAGGCATCTGGTTGGTGCTCAATAGAGGGCGGGCATTATGTCAACCTCGTTGACCAGCAGAAGTGATGACTGTACTGTAAAGTAAACTGCACACTTCCTGGGCCTCTGAGTTCAAGAGGCTTGCTAGACTAAAGGCTTTAAGCAAGCACACACATGTACCTCTCCTGATGCGAAAATGAGAAAATAGGAGCAAGCACACACACGCACCTCTCCTGATGAGGAAATGAGGACACTCAGTTGTCGTCCTGGAGTGCTCCCCGGCCTCATTAATGCGCGTGTAGTCAGCATGATAATCATCGGATGGTAATGGTTGAGAACCTCCCTGAGCCAGATAGTATGATGAAAATTTTTATGAACAGCCCCACTTAATAATTTCCATTTTTCAGATCAAGAAACCAAGGCTTTAAGCTAGCATATGGCCAAGCCCAGATTTGAACACAGGCAGTCTAGCTTCAGGATTCTGTGTCCTTAGACATTACCTAGAGTCACATATTTTCGACTACATCTTAAGTGAACGACTTTGAGTTTAGGGGTATTGTACTTGCACAATCTGTTGGGCAAGACCTTAACTGAGAACAAATAAAAACTGAACTCTGAAAAAGATAAAACATGAGCTCCATGACATCACTGTGAGAGACAAGACAGCACATTGCTTTCTTGTGAATGCGTTTTGCTGGCAGATGATGAGCTAATAATCAGCCTGCACTCAGCAGTACCCTGTTCTCTTGGGACACACACACACACACAGTTGTTTGCTTGTGTTTGTGCCACAGGAACTCAGTGGCTGCCCTGGATTAATAGATGACAAAGCATTTCATGAGCAACACAGAGCAGCTGGAAAAGCAAATGCCCATAGTCAGGGTCTAGTAATAAAACAATCCAGAATGAGAGGGAGTATTATCAATCAACAAAGATAGCAAACTTGAATCAGGTTACACAAAAAGGGAACCACTGGAAGAAAGCAGCTTTTGCACATAGGGACCCCATCCACACAGTGACCTGAGCAGGATCGTACAATGAGGCTACTTGAGTCTAGTCGTCCCATGTCTTGTGATCTTGCCTTTATAGTGTGACCCAAGATACAAGGTGAAAATGAGAAAAGTTCATTGGACATGGATGATGCTTATGAGCAAAAATGAAAGGGAGTAGAGAGAATCCAGAAATGTGGGACTTCAGAGGATCAGAAGAGCCGATTCTAGGCACTCCAAATGGCAGAAATAAAATTGAGAAAATCTTTGATCCAAATAAGCAATCAGAACAAAGATAGGTTTGAGCACCTTAGGGCCAGGGCAAAGACAAGACATTGAGGAACAGCCAGTTTGGAAGAAGGGAGTAGTTGCAGTGTTGAGGTTCACAGGGCTCTCCATGGAGGAAACAATAAAGAAGGCCAACATCGGCTTCCCCTCCTCCCCACCCCAGGCTCCCTACTGTGGCTTGTTTGTGGTTAAGAAAACAGATGCTAGAACCAGACTGCCTGGGTTCAGGTCCCAGCTCCTTTTACTCACAAGCAGTGTGCACTTGGGCTATTACCCAGCCTCTCAGTATCTCAATCTGTTCATCTACAAAGTGGGAATGATCACAACATTTCTTTTGGAGTGGCACTGGGAGTAGTATCTGATGAATGAATGCATGTTAAGTGAGAGCTTAGAGCAGGGGGTGGCACCCAGTTACCCTCTCTAAGCCTCACCTGTCACTACCATCATCTTTGCTCCTCCCTGAATACATACTTTGCTGTTTCCTCTCTCTGAATACATACTTAGCTTTTTCCTTTGTTTTTATTTATTTATTTATTTTTGGTTGTTGTTTTTGTTTGATCTGGATTTTCTCGGCTATTCCTTCCATAGCCTAAGTCCTTATTTATTTCAGGATAAAGTCAAACTCTGTACCTGAGAGTAAGATAGATGCCTCGTGATCTGACCAGACCTTCCTGTCCTGCCTCGCCTGCTTGCCTTCTGTATTCATGTCATCTGGCTTCTGTGCCTCTGTGTGGGCTATTCCCTCTATGGACACCTTTGCCTCCACCCCCTGCCAGCCTGTCCCCTGGCTCACTGCTATTTTTTCTTCATTCCTCAACTTACATATCATGTTCCCTAAGACATCACTTCACCTCTGCCCACCCTTTGTCCTGAATGCCCAGGCTGGTTAGATGGGCCCTGGTTTAGGTATGTACTCCCTGGTTGTCCTTCTGTCCTGACACTGATTACACTACCTTCAAATTGCCTCATTGTCTATTAGCCCACAATAGAAATGGCACCTTGGAACACAAACTGTGGCTTTCATCTTTGATGTCTGTGCCATCTCAGATGTGTCTTCTCCTGTTGTCCATCCTGTCCTGTGTCCTGGAGGCTGACCTGCAAGGACTGCTTCTGTAGGTTTCCTGGGCCCTCTACTTGGTAGGTTGAAACTGACTGGAGGGCTCCAGCAAAGGCGGAGGGGAGCAGGTGCAGTCTACCTCTGTTCCCTGGCTCCCTCCTAGGAGATGACTTGGGCTGGTTGCATCCTCACTGACATCCAAGGTTCCTCTTCTACAGCTGACTCTTCAATATGAACTGGAGAACCAGTTTGTTTTAGTTTACTTCCAATCAAGTGCAGAATATACTTTTATAAAATAAAGTGAAACACAAATTATTAAGATTATGAGAAAATAAAAAGAAATTATTTGCAAAATATTAGACCATGTTTTTATTACTAGACTCAGGGTCATAAAGTTCTATGAAAATATTTAATCAGAAGAAATATAACATGGGGGAAAAGAAGATAGCTACCAAAAAACTTTACATTATGTGTAATGGAAGTCTGCATACAGGTGACTGCTTTAGAGAATTGCTGCTATCTGCACAATTTCTTGTCCTACAATCATATCTAAACCAAAAAGAAAAAATGGCTATGTAATTGCTCATTTTAAATACCTATACATTCTTTGAAGGAACAATGTGTATAAGAATATTTTAGCTTTATAATGTGACAGTTTGCTTTTTGGTGATTAATTTATCTCATCTAGTTTGAATTGGCAACATTCATATCCGAAGGATATGATGTGTATGTAAACTGTTTTAACATTTTTAAAGGTTATACTTAAAGCAGAAAAATAAGTGTTTAAAAACCTTTGTCTACAAATAATTTCAGCAGGCTAAGGCTATTCATTTTGTACTTCTATTCAAAGTCAAAAAGGCAAACTATGCTGTTTTCAAAATTTTTCTCCAATCTTTTATCAGTAGATAACATGAACAGTTTATTCTATAAAGTTATAGTTCTGAGTCCATTCATTTCCTAAGTGTGAATTGTCTTTTGATGAAAAATAAAGCTGAATATATACTATCAAATTCATAAAGTGGTATTAACTTTTCACAGATGTGCAATATTAGAATTATCACCAACTTTACTGATAATGTGAACTAACGGAACATGCTATCCCAAATTTTAGGAGTTCTGTTGTTTCAAGTTTGTATTCTTTCCTTGCATGCAAGAATTTATATCATTAAAATGCTCAACCTATCAAACAAAAAGACAAGTCTGGCTGCCTAATTCACAATCTGAAAAGGTTGGGACCAAATGAAACACTAAGAGTTCATTCTATCATTCAAATTTTCTTGACAGAACTTTCCCCTTCAGTGACCATCATACCATGGCACACAATCATAGTTGTTTATGATCAACCTTCCATATTATCACATAATAAAGAAAATAATCTCAAATTGAACACATTAGCTAGTCTTGATGACTTTTTACTATGTCACCTAGCACACCAAAAGCCTAAGTGACTTTTGTTTGTTTATGAAGGATGCGGTGGGGAGTGCTACTTTCTCAAAGAAGGAAGCAGCATGTCAACTTATTTTCTGGCCCAGAACTTCTAAATCACAATAAGAAGCCCAGAACGTTTGCTGGTCATTTCAGCTGTGTTAGCAGAATATATTCCTATGCAAAACTTAAATTCCAAACTACATTTGCTGACATGATCCCATACTTTGATGTTATGACAATGACTAATTGCTATTAAAATTTTCTAAACATTGACTTTTGATTGCCATCCATATCTCATCATAGGCAAGTGACCATTTGCAGACCTCCACAGGCCTGTGACTCACACCACAATCAACACTGCTCTACCCAATTCTCTTCCTTCCAAATTTCAGTGTTCCCTTCCTCCTCTCCTCTCTTTGAGCCTAGTCATGCTAACAGCTTGGCTGCAACTAGCTCTAGGTTATTGCGATATTCCTTATGGTACCACACAGCACCTTTATAAATTGTCATTTTTTTTTTTTTTTTGGGTGCTGGGGATCGAACCCTCATTTTTTATTTTTAATAAATCTTCTCCTTGATTTATCTTAATCTAAGATTGCCATCTATCTCTCTTGAAAATGTTTTCAGATCCAACTGCCTAAGGTGACACCCTGCCTAGCACAGAAAAGATGGGATATGTGTTTACTAAATAAAGAATCAGACCCTGTTTTGAAGAAGGAAGATAATATTTTGCAGAAGGTTCAGAAGAGAAGACCAAAGTCACAGCATGAACATGGATCTCTTTCTGTGATGGTCATCATCTCCAGCAGAGTCCTAGGTCAGAACTCCCACTAGCCTGTACAATGGCTTTGTGCATATCTAAAGAAGGTGCAGTTTCTGAAAGATACAGACCTCTAAAACATGTGGCTTAAAGCATGGAACATGGACTGATCTTAAGTCCCTCAAGTCAGATACTCTTGGCTTGAACAATACATGCCATCTTTAGCAGCTGGTCTGCCCTATGCTGAGCAAGTCGGCAGTTCACTCCATCTTAGGAAGGTAACCAAGTAAGTATGATTCTCCGAGGAAGCCTAACGTGGCTCAGATTTTGTAGGAATATTTTTGTTTGCATGGTGATCTTTGTTTCCTCCTTAGCCTCCTTACTGGCATAGTGTGGATAGATAATATTGTAATTCAAAGAGGCCATGGGACCTCTGGGAGAAAATGCTTCTTCAGTTCTGTTGGATGTCACTGTGCTGCCCCTGAAAGGGTAAGACCCCAAGCTGCCTGGTCTGTGACTGAGAGCAGCTGTTGGGCCGGGGAGGGGGGATGGGCAGGATAGGGACAGTAGGTACTTTACACTAGCTCTTTCTGGCTGGAGCTGGGCATCACTTCCACAGGAGGTACACTGTTCTCAGGAGTGGGTTGGGGAGCAGGGAAGGAAAAGTTTGAGAGAGGAGGGTGGGGAAACTGGACAACCTGTCAGTGCCTTGTGATTCAGCCCTTCCTGTTGTAGAGGAGTAATTTTGTGTGACATGAATTCCCAGAATGCCTGACACACCCACAGGCAAGCGGGCCCCAACCCATCCCAGGGCCCGCTGTGAATGAACGGGGTTTGTGTCAGCTTAGTCTACCCTCAGCACCATTCCCTGCTCCTATCTGAACAGTCTGTCCCCCAACAGAAGAATCTAGGAGAGCCGATGGGTATAAACCCATCCAGAGACTTGCAATGAAATTGACCCCATAATTTTCAAACCCTAGAAGTTTCAGGGAACCAGCTTCCTTTGCTGAATATTTGACACTCCTTAACTTCTATGTCTTTAATCTCTCAAATAGATCAATCAACTGTTAGTTTGGTGGTAATGATAGGAATATTTATTTTATGATCAAACCAAAAGCGGTGAGATGGGAAGAGCAGGGAAAGGTGAATTGGAAAGGTGGGGGATGGTATTGCTTTTCCCTTCTAGAATGGGAGTCTACATAGAGACACCCTTTCATGTAGGCCCTGGGATCATCACTAGAAAGGAATACTACCTGCAGGTTGGAAACAAGAAATATTCCTTTGTGTTAAAGACTAGGATACTGAAGCTCAATTATTGCTGAAGATGAGCCAGGACATGATGAAACCAGGGTTAGGATCCAGGTCTTGTGGCTGCTAGTCCTGTGTGATTTCTACTATTCTATGATGTCTCTCAAAGTAGTTGTCTCTTCACTCATTCATTCATTTATCAATTGTTTATTGAGTACTGCTATGGGCTTGGCAGTGTGTTATGTGCCAGATCTATGGTGGTGATCAGGACAGACGTTGTCCTCATGGAACTTAAATATAGTAAGAAAACTAAACATATAATGATACAATGGACTACAACAACTGTAACGAATGCTAAGAATTAGAGTGTGCTACTGATATTAGAGCATATAGAAGCTGGCCCTGCCTAGCCCAGGTGACAGTGATGGTGGTGAGATCCAGGAATACACCTCTGAGACATTTAAGGGTCATGTAAGTTGAGACTTCAGGGATGAGTAGACGATATTGAGGTGAAAGACCAAGGAGTTGGAAAGGGAAATGGAGGTAGAAAGAGAGACATGCATGAAGGTTCCAAGGCAGGAAATAGATAGGGTTTTGAAAAACAGAAGACAGAGGCTTTACCCAGTTTCTATAAATAGTTACAGGATATAAAATGGAGTGGGAAGGTAGAGTCAGACCACTCAAAACCTTTGCAAGCAAGCCATGGTAAGATTCTGGACTTTATCTGAGAAGTAGTAGGAAAACACTGGCAGGTTTTAAACACAGAAATGTTATGACCAGATTTTTAGAAGCTCAATGAGAAGGACTAGGGATGTAGCTCAGTGGTAGAGTGCTTGCCTAGCATGTGTACGCCCTGGGTTCAATGCCCAGCAGAGCAAAAATTAATTAAATAAACAATAAACAAATGAAAGTTCAATGAGAAGACTGCACTGGCGAGGAGCCAGAGTTGATGCAGGAAGTTTCTTGGGCCATTGCAACTGCTCAGGTGAGAGGGGATGGGGACTTAGGGTAGGGTTAGTGATGAGGAAAAATAGAGGATAGCACAGATATTTAGAAGGCAACTTGGTACTTACTCAATGTGAAAAATGTGGAAGAGGGAGATATTGCATGGAGCTCTACATGTGTTGGCATGAGATGGGGGAAATGGTAGTACATTCCCACAGCCAGAGGAGCAGGTTCTGGGGAGAGATGAACATGTTTGGGCATGTTATTTTGAGAGGCCTGGGAGACAAAGGGGAAAGCAGTTGGATACTCGGGATGGTAGTACAGAAAAGAGATGCTTTTGGAAATAGAAATTTGGGGGTCATGTCAGAGTTGGTAGCTGAAGCCATGGGAATGGAGGAGCTCATTTAGGAAGAGAGATTGGATCAAGAAGAAAAGAGATAAATGAAGGAAATAGTAAAGTTTGTTCCATAGTTGACAAATGATGTACACCTAGGAACACGCAACTTTTATTTTGGACCAGGGATTGAACCCAAGGGTGCTTAACCACTGGGTCACATTCCCAGTCCTATTTTTATGTTTTATTTTGAGACAGGGTCTTACTAAGTTGTTTAGGTCCTTGCTAAATTGTCGAGGCTGGCTTTGAACTCACAATCCTCCTGCCTCCGCCTCCTGAGCCATTGAGATTACAGGCATGAGCTGCCACACCCGGCCAACATCTTTATTTTTAAGACCTGTGCTAACTATTATGATATTGTTTCTCAGTTTCAAACCCACCCTTGTACACTGTTTGGGGTGCTGGGCTACAGACCACCTTTCTGCTTTGCCTCTAGGACATCAGGGAATGTTTGAAGACTGAAAGCTGAGAAAAGAGAAGAGCTTCTTCTTTTCCAATTCTTGCCTATTGTTTCTGTCTGCATTGCCCAACATTTCGGTGGTGGTACTTGGTTCCAGGAGAACAAGTAATTCCATTTGCAATATTTATAGACTCTCAGGCCTGGCCTGCCACACTCTCTCAAATACCTTTATCTTTACCACCATGACTACCTGAAGATCACTTTCCTTGAGCTTGGTCTCAAGTTGCTCACTTACACCCTCAGGAATAAAGTAGGAACTTGGCCAAATGTCTGCCTGAAAGTTGTACAGGAGCCTGGAAATGTGAGTTATCTTACCCTGGGGAGGTGGGATTCACAACGTGGAACTGAGAACTGCAAAAACTCTTGGCACAAACACTCCATTCACAGCCCTGCCCTCAGGGGCTTGACCAAAGCTTAACATAACTCCTGGTAGCCTAAGGTGGTATCCTTAGGACAACCCTGATACTTTTCTGTCTGAAACAGCTCAAGGCTATCAAAAAAAAAAAAAAAAAAAAAAAAAAAGAAAAAGAAAAAAAGAAAAAAAACGTGCTGTTTGTTCCAGTCAACACCTCTGATCTCCCTTTCTTAGAGCATTTACTAAAAAGGACTCACAGTTATGAATACTTTTTCTCTGTCTCTTTGAGATACACCAGAACCTACTCTAACTCAGGAGTGTTTTGCTCAAAGACCTGAAAGCTATTCCTTTGAAATATAATCAGAAAGGACAGGACCTCTCTCCCAGTCTTGGTGGGAGGATAGAATTCTAACTATGATAATCACCAGCCAGCAGACACAGATGGCCTGATCACATTTACACAACCCTTGGCAATTTTTCACTTTGGTCCCTGTTCTTTCCCCTCCTTATTCCCTCATTCTCCCTTCGAAATGCCCAGTCACCTCTGCACAAATTGGACTGGAGCTCAGTTCTCGCTTTCACTGTCAGTAGTAATTGAATAATACCTGTTTTCATTGCTTTCACTAACGTCTGACTTTTTTTTTTTTAATATTATTTTAGATGTTGATAGACCTTTATTTTATTCATTTATTTATATGTGGTGCTGAGAATTGAACCCAGTGCCTCACGCATGCTAGGCACAACCCCAGCCCCTAACGTCTGACTTTGTTTATCTTTAATAGAACTTCCCCCAAAATAAAGATATGATTCAAAGCATGATTGGCAGCCATGAATATGGCAAATATCAATAAGAGGGGTTTAGTTGTTCTTAGTTTTAAAACTTACTTGCCTATTTCCAAGAAGGATGTAACAAGTTGTGTTAAAAGACAAAATCTAAGCTAAAAAGAAAAATAAATAGTCCAGAGAAAAAGGGAGTATATTACTTAGGGTATAGGCTAAGCCGATAAAAAAAAAAGAGAGCCCAAACTATAGTATTTAAATTAGAAAAAACTTATTTTTCTCTTGCATAATATTCAGGAAATGCATGCAAGAGAGGGAAGGGTGGCTCCTTTGTCAACACGTGGTTTCCATCACTAAGTCCAGGTGGGCAGCTCTGGTCTCTGGTCTCCCCCAGGAGGAAGCAGCAAGTGAAGTTGGGGGAGTACATCGTAGAGTGCGTGTCCCATCCTTTGAAAGTTGTGTATATCTCTTCCAGGTATACACCGTTGTCCATATCTTAGCTACTCGACCATAGTTACCTCCAAGGGAAGTTGGAAGAGATAGTCTCTGGTTAGGTGGCCATACATCCAATCGAAGCCCTTATAATGAAAAGAAACAATGGATGGTATTAGGAGGAACTATAGAGAGAAGATAAATATCTAAAACTAAGAGTCAAAGATTTGGCTGCCATTTATAGCCCTCTATTATGAGGGTGCATTGGCCATGTACAGTTTAAGCTGGGTGTGCCAGTAAATGCTCCAGAAGGAGCCTATAATGAATAATGAATGGGTAATTGGTGAATAAACATATCTTTTTTCTTCTCCATAGTTGGAATAGTAGAATGTCCTTGAGACATTCTAGAATGTTCCCAGAGTTCCCCAGAGGGACTGAGCTGCCTGTATAGAAACCTGTTTTCCTTCCCTGCTTCATTTCCCCAATCCTCTTTTAGTGCTTCCTGGGATCACCTCCAACATAAAGTACTTGTACTGGAATTCTTGCTTCAGAGTTTATACTATGGTTTGAATCTGGAATGTCCCCACAAAAGCTCATGTGTTAAAAGCATGGTCTCCAGATCAGCAAGGTTCAGAGGTGAAACAATTGAATTGTGAAGGCTGTAACCTCATCAGTGGATTAATTTGATGGATTAATAATCTGATGGATTAATAATTTGATGGGGGTAACTGTGGGCAGGTGGGACTTGGCAAAAGAAGTAGGTCACTGGGAGTGTGCCCTTGGGGATGATATTTGTTTTTGGTTCCCCCAACCCCCTGTTTTCCAGTTGCTATGACCTGAGCAACTATCTTCCACCATGCCCTTCAGCCATGATGCTTCTGCTTTGGAGCTGACTGAGCCAAAATAAATCTTTCCTCCTCTAAGTTGTTCCTGTCAGGTGTTTTGATCGCAGCAATGAGAAGCTGACTAACGCAGTTTACTTCTGGAAGAACCCAGACTAAGACCAGATCTGAGATTCCTGGAAATCCAGAGGGAAACTAAATAACATAACTCTTACATTCAGAAAGTAGAGGACAAATTAGTTCCTCAATTGAGATAGACTTTCCCTCTTTGCTACCTTTTTCCCCTCTATTCCAAGAAGCAGTGTTTACTACCCTACCTCCCACTGTCTGGTCTTTTGTGGAAATCATGGTTTTTCTGTTCTTAGGCCTATAAGCTCCTCGACCCTTCATTCCCTTTAGAGCTAGCAAACTGCCTTGTACATTGGTGAAAGTAAGCAAGGGTTTGAATGATGAAAACATGGACCCTGTCCAACACACCTCTTGCTACATAGAGAAACCAAGGCTCAGTTAGAGGACGTGAGTGGGCCACATGTTCCCTGGAGAGTGACTAGAGAGCCAGATCAGCCCCTAGTCCCTGACCATTCCTCTGGTTTTCCATTGCTAACACAATCTCCTTTTGGGTTTTGTTTTCATTTTCTCTGAGTGGAGTCCAAGGCTTTTAGCAGAAGTAGCATGTTTGGAAATGTTAAAAATATCCCTGTCTTGAGTAAGCCAGGTTGTCTTCCGCTTGCTCTCTAAGGCCTGAAGAACTGTGCTTGTTACTACTTAATTTTTCATATCTTGCAAGATGAGACTTAAATGTAACTAGGGAGATGATTCCAGGCTATTCAAATTCCTACACTGCATTAATCGATTTTGGCAAACCCCAAATATGGAATCAAGTCCGTGTTTCTGTAAATTCCTCCTGGATATAGCACCCCTTGAAGCCTGGAGTATGGACAGGGCAGTGTTGATTCGTGCTGCAGGTGTTCTGAAGAGAAGGACCTCAGGTTAATGAAAGACACAACAAGAAGCAAGCCAAGGGAGGAAATGTCTGTGTAAACCTCTGCCATGAACCCAAAGCATCAAGAGCTCTTACTCATGTTGTCCTTGGGAGATGGAATTCCTTCAATGAGGGATAAAACTTCGGAAAGGTGAGTTGAATTGGCTGTTCCTGGGCACCTGAAAATCATGTATTTGTAATTCAACTTCTGAGTTGCACCTATTTTAGGGACTTTTTAGTGATTAAACAACAAACAAAATCCGACAGTCAAGTATGTCAAATATTGGCCCTTTAAAATTTCTTTGCAAAACTCTTTTGTGATGCCTGGTGTGGTGGTGCAAGCCTGTAATCCCAGAGACTACAGAGGCAAGAGGATTGTAAGTTCAAAGCCAGTAACAGCAATTTAGCAAAGTCCCAAGGAACTTAGTGAGACCCTGGCTCAAAATAATAAATAAAAAGGGCTGGGGATAGGGCTCAGTGGTTAAGCACCAGTGGGTTAAAAAATATATATATTCTTTTGTGACTTACTTCTTTCTACCTTAAAAATCCAGAAACCAATTTAAAATAATTTATTTGTTAATGACATGTATACGATCAATGCCAATATTTCAGAAAAAGAAAAATAACAGATAGAAAATTGAAATTGCCTGAAAAGAGTTGTGAATGTAACTCAGTGGTAGAACACTTGCCTACCATGCACAAAGCCCCAGGTTCCACTGCCAATACTGGAAAAAAAAAAAAAATCACTTGAAACGTCACCACAAAGAAATGTCCATAGTTACCATTTTGGTGCATCCTTTCAGATATAGACACAAACTCATTTAATGGTTCCATGTTACTCTATCATATGGACATGCTAAAATGTATGGCACAAGCAATTTTAAGATTCTAGATCCTTTCTTGTCTTTTATGATTACAAAAAGAACTGGAATAAGTATTTTAACCAAATCTCTGTTTTTAAATTTCATTAATAAATACATAAATATCTTCAAAAGAGAAGGACTCTCATTTAAATATCTTCAAAAGAGAAGGACTCTCATTTGAGAATATAATAGTAACAATAATCTTATTACCATACCTAAGAAGTTTAACAATAAATGTGGGAATTTGGCTCAGTGGTAGAGCACTTGCCTAACATGTGCAAAGTCCTGGGTTCAATCCCCAGTATTGAAGAAAAAAATGGTAAACAGTAGTTCTGTTTTATCAGAAAATACTTAACATTTAAATTTTCCCAGTTGCCTCATAATTGTTTTTTACTACCCTCACTTTTGGTAACTACATCTTAACATACAGGCTTAGTTAGTCCTTTAGGATAAATGCTTACATTTGAAATTATAAGGTCAAAGGTATGTTAAACGCAGATCCAGAAAGATCTGGATGTTTTCATTATTAACCTTAGACATTCTGAAAGAATATTTTTGCATTAAAGTCACTGTAGAAGGAACGAGGAAGAAATCTTTTTATTTGAGGTTTTCATATGCTGGGAATGGGAGGGGTGTGGTTATTATTACAAAGATTTATTATTTATTATTTTAAAAGTTTCCTAATGACATATTATAGTCCAGTCTGATTGCCCTCTTCCTCATCTTCATTGGTGTTTGGGGGGTCAGGAGGGTCTCCCACTGCACTTATTAGCCTCTCTGGAGAAGCATCCCTCCTTCTCAGTAGCCTGAATGATCTTCTGGAAGGAGCTGGTATCTCTTGCTCAGCAACCAAGAGTGTATTTGTAGAACACAGATTGTCCCAGGAAAAAGATATATATTCCAATCGAGTGAAGTTCCTATGCCACCCTGGTCTTTCAGTGCTAATTTATTTGCATTTATATTTACCTGTAATATTTGCCTTTATATAGTATTTATAATTTATATAGAAGCAGCAATGTAGTGCAGACAGACAGATCTGGGTTCAAATTCTGACTTTGTCAGTTATTTGTTGTGTGATCTTGGGCAAATTATTTCCCTTTTCTGAAATTTAGTTATTCAGGGGACATAATGAGAATTTACTACGGTGGCAACAAAAATGTAGTTTGGTATGTAGGAGGTGCTCAATAAATTTGTGTTAAATGGGTGAATATTTGCTAACTATAAACTTATGAAAAAAATTTTTTTTGGCTAGAAGATCTTAGTGCACACCTTCTTTAGAAAACTAAGTTCAGAGAAAATGTGAAATTTGATTTTTGTTGGTTATTCATTTAATAAAGTTATTAAGCACTGAGTTTGTGTCAGGCACTCAAGAAATAATAATTAGTAAACATATGGTCACTGCCTCAAGGGGTAAGGAAGGATAGACATGTTTTAAAAAGATCTGTACTGAGCTATCTGTGATATAGAATTATTTAGGGCTGTGTTATCCAATATCGTGGCCACCATATAGTGGCAGGTATAGAACTTTTCCCTCAGTGCAGAAAGTTCTACTGGTAGATCATCTGCAGATCTACCTCAAACTCATACAATTTTGAGGTGTTCTACTTTGAGTTGGAAGCCCCTTATGATATGGGTGAGAAAGAAATGACAGGCGTCACTAACTAAAACTAAAATCAAAGTCAGGAGTTTTATTATAAGCCAGAGTCTGAACTCATGAAAATTTTAGCTTAGGAAACTTTCTGGCTGAGTTGACTGCAGTAAAATAATGAGTCATTTGGTCCCAGCAGGGACAGGTTAAGTTTCCTGTGCCTACCCAGTAGCTCTGTGGTTGTCTGGACCTCTGCGGCCACATGTGATGGGTGTATACTGTGTCAGGGAGAGGTTCTCATGGCTTCCTCAAGATTTTCATGGAATTAGATCACTTCTCCTGCAATGTGCTATCTAAGGATATCACCTGGTTTTTACTTCTGGTAGTCTTCATTCACTCAACATGATTGAGTGAGTGATTTCTATGTCCCAGAAATCATCAAAGGCCATGGGCTGCAGATACGAAAGGGTTAAGATGAAAACTTCATAAACTATCAGAGGAGATAAGTGTGAAAACAGCTAATCATAACCAAGGCACAATGAAACAAGTGCTACAACAGGCCAACTGCTGGGAAATTTTGGAAAAGGAGATTACATTCAATTTACGGGTCGAGAGAAGGTGTGAAAAAAGAGATGGCATTTGAGTACAGCCTTAAAGGATATGTTGGAACAGAATAGCATGGAATATGCTATCACTGGAAATTCTTCTACATTCAAGTTTGAGAAGTCTGAAGTCCTTCAACTGGATAGATTGTGGCTTCTGCTTTCACCCTGAACTTGCTCTGTCTTCTTGGAGACTTCCAGACTCTCCAATCATCCTCTTCTCATGGTCCTTCCTGTACTTCTAGGGGAGATTCCACGAACAGGGTTTTTAATAAATTTTGTCCGCACTCCCTTGTTCTTTGTATTTATCTGTCTTTTTAATCCCCCACTTTGCCTTGCTAAAATCAAGGTTATTCATTCTTTACCAGGTCTTTCAACAACTCTCTAGTCTGTTTCCTGGTGTCTTCCCCAATTTGCTTTCTAGTCCTCCTGCATAGAAAGAGGTAGAAAGAGGAATTCCTTTCCAAGAGTAACTCTTTCATCTCTTCTTCCAGGGCATAGTTCTATGTTTTATCTTCTTACTCATATCTCCAGTTTTTTATTTAAAAATTTTTTTTGTAGTTATAGATGGACAGAATGCCTTTATTTATTTTTATGTAGTGCTGAGGATGAACCCAGTTCCTCACACATACTAGGCAAATGCTCTACTATTGAGCTACAGCCCCAGGCCCTATATTTCCAGTTTTTATTATCTATTCAAGGCTCTTTCCTTAGGGGTAGATCAAGGGGTTGTAGGGCACAAAGTTTACTCAACCTTGCAAATGCTCGTCAAGAAAAAGAACAAAAAATTATAAACACCAAATTAAAAGTTAAAGTTAAAATTTATTCAGAAGGAACCTGTGTAAGGGGTCCTGAGGCTTATTTCACAGTATGTCCACCTCTGTCCTAAAATAAAAATACACCAAACACCAAAGCTTCCCTTTGCTTTGCTATTGCAAAGTACTGTTCCATATCTCCTCCTCATCATTCTGAAACTTCTCAAGAACATAGTCTATGTGCACTTTCTTCACTTCCACATCACTTTGACCCCATGTCCGCCATTCTATTGCAATGACTTTCTCTAAAACACCATTGACCTCTTAACTTCTGAAAACCCATGACCTTTTCTTGGTCCTCAGCTTTCTAGTCCTTTCTCAAAATAATTTGACACACAGGTCATCCCTTGACTTCTTAAAATGACTCCTTTCCCAATGGTGGTCTTTCTTCAGAGTTCTTTCAACAGCCCAAGTTGTCGTCCCTCCTCTGACTCAATGATGACAACTGGGCTGTGGCTTTCCCATCACCTGTGTGTGGCTGACACACATTATATATCCCATCCTCTGCTTCCCTTATAAACTTCAGGCCTAAGGTACAAATTCTCTACCTGCAGTACCATTAGCACACCAGCCCTTCCAGCTACCTGTTCTAGAAATTTCAGTGTCACTTTAAATAAAACTTTCTCCCCTTCTATTCCCTCATCATCTTTAAGGAGCCAGCAGTTCTGCCTTAGATGTATCACTTGAATCGGTGTGGTCCTTTCTATTTTCACTGTCAATTGCCTTACTTCAGTTACTCACTTACTTCACTATTGATTTGGACAGATCCAAAGGTTCTTGTTGTTTGGCACTGGAGAACCTCACAACTGGGTGTAAATTGCCCCATTGAATCTATGTTAGGCTGATCTAGAATCTGGGTTTCCTGCCTTTTCTTGGTGGCTACTTCACTTCTTTAAACCCACTGTAATCCTTTTTGTACACTAATGCCTGATTAATCTTAAAAGTGATGACCCTCACCAAATGAAACCATAGACCCTGGAAGGGTATGTTAGGGCTCCAAAAATCAGGTCAAAAATGGCATCTCAGCTTTCTCTCTCTCTTGGCTCCTTTGCTATACTGTATAACCAAGTGGGTTCTTGAACATTCTCTGAACAGAGTTATACTTCTATGCAAGTAATATCTGGAATTAATTTCTTTCTCCCGTGAGAGTAGTTCAGTAGTTTGAATCTCTCCTCACATGGTATACTAAATGACTGCAAATCTAACAAGTGATCCCATCTATTTACTTGTTTGCTTTGTCATTTCTGGCCAATGACATGAGGGAAATCTGCTGGGAGGTTTCTTGGAAAGGTTCCCATGTCTTGGAAGGACATGTGGAAGAATATATCCTTTTTGCCTTTGGATATTAGGTCTGGATATGATCTGCAAAAAAGTTACAGTCAGCTTGCTCTTAGTCTGACGAAGGAAATAGAATTTGGGCTCTTGATGATATTTTTAGGGCTCAAATCAACCAAACCTGGACCTGCTTTGCCTCTAAACTTCCTATCATGTGAAGTAATATATTTCCTTATTTTTCAAGCCATTTTCAACCAGTTTTCTGTTATTTGTAGTCTAAAGCACCAGGAAACAGTGTTTTGTTTTTGATGCTATATGTTAAACTTCTTGAGGAACTATAATCATCATTTTTGCTCTATTAGGGCATAGCACATTGCAGATTCTCAAAAAAGGATTGTGAAATTAATATTTGTACATAGTTCTGAGATATAACCAATTAAAATAAATTGCAATTTAGGAAGCTCTTTATTGTCTTCCATCAATGTAGAGGTAAAACAAAGCTTAGACAGATTAGATAACTTGTTTAGGGCATTTTATTTCTCAGTCCTATTTTTGACCAGGTTGTTCACCTTCTCTTAAGATCCTTGTCTATGACTGCCATATCTGTTAGGGTCCTGAGTGTGGGGGACTGAAGGAAAATACGGTGACAAGTCACAACTGTGTTTAACCCAGCGCTAATACCAGTATACCATGTAAATTATTTCTTGCTTAGAGCTCAGGACTGGAACATCTTCTCCTCCCCATCCCAGTGTCTAGTACTGGAATCACTGCAAATTTTACGTGCAGAAGTATTTTTCTGGAAAAATGGATCATAGCTTTAATTATATTCTCAAAGGGGTTTGTGAACCTCTGAAGACTGAGAAGCACTGTAACATGTTGTAATACTCAGGAGTACTGAAAATAAAAATTTTAAAAATGTTTCTTACTCAGTGGACTTAACATCTCCCTGTGTTGTTCTGTATTTTTGTCATTTAAGGGGATCAGTAGACCAAGGACCTCCTGTAGATCATGAAGCAAGAGGCATTTAGGCACTGGAGGGTACCTCTTATCCAGATCAGTGTAAAAAATGCAGGGCCCTTTGTTGAAAATTTAAGGATTTCAAGATGGTGGCAGCAGAGTACTAAATTAAGCACTGGGTCCTTCTAAGTTAGAAGTCCCGTGTAACTACATGGGCCACACACCTCTGAGGCTGGTCCTGCCTCTAGTTCACATTGTACTGCACACACTGTCTTCCCTAGTATCTTGTATTCCTTCGAACTGCAGTTCTTCAACTACTTTTGGAGTACCTAGAATGTGCCAGGGATTGTGCTCACTGCTGGGGATTTCAGATGGCCTCTGTGTGTCGGGCAGAGACAAAGGAGAAATAAACAGGAAAATACCAGATAGTGATTGGTGCGGAGCAATAAATTTGGATAGGGTGATGTGATATAGAATGGGTGGCTATTTTAGGTTGGATGGTTAGGAACCTATGACGGGTTGAAGAGTTATCTGGGAAACAGGGCAAAGAACTCAAGGAAACATAGAGACTTAAGACGGGATGGGGGAGGGGGAGAAGATACCAATAAATGCCAGAGTGAGTACAGGTGGTGTTTAAGGGTAAGGATGAAATCATGGGAGATAGGAGGGAGCAGCTGGCGGTGGCCAAATCATCGTCTTTGGTAAAAGAGCTGAGAGCAAAGGAGAGAGCAGCATATTCAGCGAGAAGGTCCTTAGACCTTAGCCTATCGAAGTTGTGGTGCGGACCAAATTTAGAATAGTCGAGATGAAACTAAACTGCGTGCACCTTGGTCTATCACCGAGGGCAGGTGAGTGAGTGGTTAGCTGAGGGCCAAGCCCGTAAGCAGCCCCCTGGGGCCAGCGTGCCTCTGCTGCCGCGCCGACGTGGCGGGTGCAATAGGCCGCGCACGTGTCTGGCCCCAGGCCGGGGAGCGCGGGGGTCTCCGGCATCTCGTGGTGTGCCGAGCCAGGGAGCCACCTGGCCTCAATCCTCTGGTCGGCGGGTGCGAGTCGCGGAGCAGATGGGCTCGGCGGAAGGGGGCTGGGTCCTGGCGAGGAGGGGGCGGCCGGGCGCGCGCGCACTGGCCGCGGGCACGCGCCGGAACGGGGGCGCGCAGGGTGATGGGGGCGGGGTGGGGGCAGCCCTTTCCCAGGCGGTAGCGGGGGCGGCGACGCTGTTGCCCTTTTAAGCCACGGGGCCGCCGCCTCCTGCCGCTGGAGTCGGTTACAAAGGGAGCAGCCGCTTGGGCTGCCGTACAGCTGCCCGCTGAGGCCTCGCGCCCCTCGCCATTTTCCAGCCGCGCTCCGACGCGGGTCGCGGCGGCGGGGAGAGGCGGAGCCGCAAGAGCGCGGCCCGGGCCGGCCCCGCGGGGCGGTCGCGGCCGTGACGGCGGCTCCGGGCCCAGCTCCCCTTCCGCACCCCTCCCGCCGGAGATGAGGGGAAGATGTCCGTGTCAGGGCTCAAGACCGAGCTGAAGTTCCTGGCGTCCATCTTCGACAAGAACCACGAGCGATTCCGCATCGTCAGCTGGAAGCTGGACGAACTGCACTGCCAGTTCCTGGTACCGCCGCCGGCGCCGCCGGGTAGCCCGCACTCACCGCAGCCGCCGCTCACACTCCACTGCAACATCACGGTGAGGAGCCCGGCCGCAGCCTCGCGGAGCCAGGAGAGGGCGGACAGGGGGCGCCCGGAGTCCCCGGACAAAGGGGAGTCTGCCCCGAGAGGCCCCGGCTCCCCGGGCGGGGCGGGTCCGCCCCTTTCCCCGGCGAGTGGCCCGGCCCAGGCCCCGCTGGGACGGCTCCGGGCTTGGCTGGAAGGAGGCGGCGGGCGCGTCTCTCCAGCTCCGGGCGCGGGGATGGCTTCGGGGCTGTTGGCCCCTCACGGCCCCCGTCGCCGCGCCCCGGGGTGGAGACCACGGTGGCCCCTGCCCTCGCCGGGTCGCCATGGCCGCCCGCAGCCGGCCTGCTCCGGGAACCGCGGCGCGGCGGGTCGGCTCCCGCTGTTGTTTGAGCCCAGGTGGGGAAAGAGAACGGCCCTGAAGTTTTAGCGACTCATTCTTCCGTCAGGTTTCCCTCGTCCCTGCTTGCTCAACAAAAATTTTTTAAGTTGGTGTTTAAGGACGAATTGAAACGGATTCACTGAAGGAAAAAAGTTTAGGACGCAGCCTCTAGTACTGTTGGGAAGTATCCTTTCCCCCCGACCTCGCTCCGCGCTAACGTGTTTCCGAGAGGCGCATTGTACCCTGGATGCGGCAGGTGGTGTGACGGCTGTGTTTACTTAGCCTCTCCTGCGCCTGAGCCCGAAAATTATTGGTAGGGGAAAGGAGATACTGCCCAGGTTGACTACCCAGAAGGTCATGTTCTGTTATAACGCTGAAAAGACACTTTTAAAAAAGCTCACTCTTTTCATTTAAGCGGAAAGCTCATTAGAAACCCGAAACTTGGTAAAATAATGAAGTATTAAATAACTTTCTTCATAAAAGTGTATCCTGAAGCTCCTCATTGTGGAATGGATTTTAGGGTATTGGTCCAAATGCAGAAAATACTCTTTCTTGTAATAGGAGGCAGGATGGTTAAAACCTAGTCTGTTGTCTTTAACTCCTTTTGGTTAAAGTCAGTGGGTTTACTCAAATGGCTACAGCTTGGTGGGAGTTTGCCTTGAAGTTATTGACATTACAGTAGTTACCAGTCTCTGGGGAGAAGGTGGGTACGGTATCCCCCACGCCTCCAAAACAGAACTCTACAATTTAGTGTTGTAGTGAGACCATTCACTAATGTCTTGTGTGTTCTATTGCGGGCACTGGGGTTTCAAAACCGGACGAAGCAGCCCCTGCTTTGAGAACTCAAGATCTCTGGGGAGAGTTTTATATAACCCAGTGTGACAACTGTGATGTTATGAAAGCCAAAGAGAGCAACAGCTTTGGAATTGGGGGAGGTAGCCTCAGAGCAAACTTTTGAGGAGTTGAACTTCCACAGGTGAGTACAATTTTGGAGGGCTAAGGGAAGGACATTCCAGACAGAGGAAACTCCACCCAAACAGGAGAAAGTGTGGTTTGCTTAGTAAGGGACAATTTATGCTCAGACTTGAGAAGTCCAGTATTTAGGCTGGTGAGGAAGATTTTCCAAATCTGGGGAACAGAAAGAAGTGAGCATAGAGTAGGTAGGTATTAGTATGGAGACTGGCCTGGATACCTTGGAGGGTGATTATTTTGGTAGAAGTTAGGGTGTGGCCAGGAAAAGGTAGGACTGATTTAAATAATTGGAAACCAAACTCTATGCTGTGGGGAGCTACTAAGTTAGGTAAACTGGGAAAATATATCTGCCATCCAGGACTAGAAGTGGTCTCAATAGTGAGTGGCACTGCAGGAAATACATGTATGGTTTGACTATCTCACTGTGGATGGTGTTGCGGTTCTGTGCTGGCATTTACTGCCAGGTGTACAGGGATGCCAAATGTTTTGTAATGTTCAGGCGGTCTGCCACATGGAAGAATTATCCCTCCTAAAATACCAGTAGCGCCCCATTGAGAACCATATTGGAGGCTGATAGAAATCTGTTACAGACAAATAATGAGTGATGACCTAGACTAGGCAGTAGTCATGGGAGTGGAGTCAGAAGTGAATTAGACACATTCAGAAAGGACAATTTGGTGAGGACTAGGTACTAGTGTTGGTAGAAATGATTAAGATCGAGCTGCTAGTAAATTTCACATTATCAGAAGATAATTATTATAGATGCTCAATAGGAGTGGGACAAACATACAATACTTGAACATTGTAGAAAAACTGTGTACCCAGCCTCAACATTGATAAACTTTTACCCAGTCTTATTTCATCTGTACCTCATCTTGTATTATTTTGAAGCAGATTCCAGACACATCACTTCCTCTGTCTCTTAAAGAATCTAAAAGATTCTTTAAACATGGGTGTTTTGATAAAATTGTTTATGTTGATGCTATTTGCTTAGAAGGAAAAGAGCAAAGAAAAAATGGAGATGAATTTCAAGTGCCAGGACCTCTCTACTGTGTTTGTGATTTGTTATTCTGTGAAAAATTGTAAGTCATTTGAAAAAAAAAAAAAAGTTATGGATGGGGATATAGCTTAGTTGGTAGAGTGCTTGCCTTGCAAGCACAAGGCCCTGGGTTCAATCCCCAGCACCGCAAAAAAAAAAAAAAAAAAAAAAAAAAAAAGTTTGACCCATTCCTGTTTCCCTTTTAGACACCTCTTTTATATGCCAGGCACTATCTTTTCCATGTTTACCAAGACATCCTCATGCAGTTTTTGTAATAATTGTGAATGGTATCTCACTAGTTGTTTCTTTACAAAACATGCGTATTGGATCCTGTTATTCTCTGAAGATACTGTGCTCTTTTTTTCCTCAGACTTCTGTGTAACTTTTTTCCATGTGAAATGTGTCCCTGACTCCTATCTCTTACCCAACCCCAATCTGTTCTTCCATGTTTGACTACTCTTCTGGATCATGTTCAGTGTATGGTGACATTTTCCCCTTTCTCCCTTCTTTATTTCTTACTTTTTTTTTTTTTTTTTTAATATTCTTGTAGTTTGTAGTGTTTTAAGTCCTTAAAATTTTTTTTTTAATTTGGCAGGGAGAATATTCTATAATTGTGCATTTTATCTTCTTTGTAGAAATTTGTTTTATTGATTGTATGACCACCATTCTAGGTATATTCTGTTGGAACAAAATTAACTGCTAAGAGTTTGTCAAAAATGCAGAAATAACATCAAGAAGGTTTCATGGATAATGTCTTAAATATTTAAAAGGTTACTAAGGGCTTGATAAGAAATCTGTAATTTGACTACATATGAAAGACTGAGGGAAGGAGAAAAAAAAACAGTAGATGTTCTACTCTCTAGGCCAAGGTAATTGTGCTTTTTATTTATTTATTTATTTATTTATTTATTTATATTTTTTTTATTTGTCCTGATTTGAATATGAAGGGAAAAGAGTACTTTTTTCAACTACATGGAATCTCTTATTGTTTTCCGTGAATTTATGAAAGATTGTCTGCTATACATACTTAAGTATTATTTTTCCATTTTCAGAAAATAAGTCAAATTACCAGTCAGTGCTAATGTCCAGTTGCTGTGATCACATCTATAAAGCAAAGCAGCTTGTTTTGATAACCTGTGCAGCCTTATTTGGAGCTAGTATATAGCTTTCTTTTAGTCCGTTTGAAGTATTTAGCATAAACTGGCAACTCCATTACTCCCTTTATGGACTTTGCATCTGGGAACTCTTGGTAGGGATTTGTTGTTTAAGAGTAAAAAAAAAAATGTGCCCCGGAAGTTAAATTAACTGATAAACAAATGAAACTTCATTTTTATATTATTTGTATAGCATTATTTTTTCTCCAAGTGGCTATTTACCAGGCTGTTTTGGTGGAGCATTTTTGTTTAGCTAATTAAATTTTTATTCATCATTACCAAAAAGCCTTTCCTTCAACAGCAAGATACTAAATTGGAATATGTAAGCCTAAGAGAGAGAGGTTTAGTCTTGTCTTAGTATTTAGGACCTTAAGCAAATCACTTCTTTTACTGTGTTTCTTTATAAAGTAGATAATACTTTTTATCCTAGAAGAAATCTCTTTGGCAGTTACACTGTAGATATGAAAGTGATGGTGTCATTTATGTCTGAATAACATTTTATTTTGAAATTACTTTATTATGACACCTTTTTATTGGAAGTAAGGCAATGCTGTTAACCTTTTCATTTAAAATTTTTCTTTTTTAGATATTAATGGACCTTTATTTTATTCATTTATTTATATGTGGTGCTGTGAATCAAACTCAGTGCCTCACATGTGCTAGGCAAGTGTTCTACCACTGAGCCACAACCCTTGTCCCTGTTTTTCTGGTTTATACAATGATTAAAAAGTAGTCCAGCACAAGTTGTACAAAGGAAATAATGAATAAATCTTGACTGAGGAACCTAAGATCTTTTCTTTGGTTTATCCTCCAGGGACAGGTTACCTTTCCAAATTGAACTCTGGGAGAATGTTTGCAATTATCAGAACTGTCTTGTTAAGCTCTTACATGGTACTTTCAGTCCAGAATCATTGTTTTAATTTATCTGATCAGTTTATATAATGTAGGGCCAAATTCATAGTGGTTATCTATCCTCCCCTATCCCTATTTTTGTGCCTTTCCTAGGAGGATAGGGATATAAGAAGAAAAGATTTGTTTCCCTTTCATGAGTGATGTACCCCTTAGTAACTTGTGGTTTGGTTTTTTGTTGTTGTTTTTTTTTTGGTGGTGGTGGTGGTGGTTGTTGTCATCCTTGTAGTTCATGTTTTGGCTAAACTTAGACCCAAGAGAATGAAGTATTAGATAAGTGTTAGTTAGTTGAGGGGTGGAAAATTGAATTGAAATACTTACTACCAAATGCAAAGCATTAGTGGAGAGTAATAAAACAGAACTTTTCCCCCAAGGCCTTTGTAACAGCAGTCTGTGATTATCTTCCAAAGATCTTTCCAAAAGACAGTGCCTAGTCAGAAGAACCATGGAATCCATTCACTGGGTTTCTGTAGCTTAGGTGGTTCAAATCCTTTTCAGCACCATTGTTTTCTCTGCCTCATTCCGCTTAAAATGGTGTTCTGAGTAATTTGCTTCCTGTCTTTGAATATTTAAGCATTTTTTAAAAAATCACATGGGCATGTATGCATTTTTCTTCAACTATTAGCATTTTTACTATGCCTTTTCGGGCTCAGGGTTACTTAGTTGTTTACTTGTAAAAATGATTAACAGGCAACTACATACACACATTTGATATTTTGTCAGATCACTTAGAATTTTTTTAAGGTATTGTATAGTCATTCTATCAGTTTACTTTATGCTCCATTCCACATTTATTGAACAGCAAAATGTGACAGTAATGTGTCTCATAACACTATTGTGTCTTTGAACCTTCAAGAAGTATGTTCATCAGTTTTCAAAAAATTACAAAATTCCTGGAGATAGCTGTGTCCTTCCATTTGGAAAGATGCCCAAAACTGAGCATTCTGGTGGCTAACTTTGCTGGCTGGTGTTTGAGGTAGACATGTTGTTGGTCTGTAATTGGTTTATGTAGAAAAATGTCATTTCAGAATAAGACAAAAAGACTGCTAAAATAATTACAGGTAAGAGATCAGCTTGATTAACCTTGAGTTGTGTTAGCCCAGACAGATTAGGACAGTTTTATGGTGGTGATGGTAGTAGTGATGAACTTGTGTAAAATTTGTCCACTATGGTAAACTTTATGGTGACAGAGACAGTTTCATTTTACAAGCCTTAACATCACTATAAAACTAATAGAATGGAGGAGAGACAAAGGTCCTGAATAATTAGAGACTTGTATTTGTCTTTCAGATTTTCATTACTGGTGTAAGCACTTAAACATTTGCAGCAGGAAAAACTGCATGAGATTTTTGAGCACCATGTAATGCTTAAAAACTGGCACATCACAGGTCATTTTAAAGAGGAATAACTAGAAAACTATCTTTGCAAGATAAGTGCACAGCTTGTAAAAAATAAAACATAAACTTGTAAAAATTACAAACCTTATGAAAATTGGAAAGTTTGATATATATGAGATTGAAAATATTAATGCATAGGTTTAAGTATTTGTCACCATTTCACATGCCTTTCAAAGTAGATTGTCTTGTAAATATTATACTGAATAAACCTTGAACATGATGAGTTTGTGCTGAACATTGTGTTCAAGGGTGGTGGTGGATATTTTATAATATGGGAAACCAGACATTTGTATTATAGGAAATTTAAAGACCAGAAAAGCAAAACTGGATAAAAATGCCTGATAGATGGATACAGTATAATTTTGTTATAATATCTTAGCATGTCATCTTTTTTCTGCTGTTTATATATGTTCCCTCTCCCTTTGAAAAATGTCAGATTGTTTTGTAATTTTTTTCATTCAGCAGTATTGTAGGTATGTCATAGTTTATGCCTCTATAGTGTCTTTAATTACTGTGTATTTTATGACAAATCATCTGGTCAGCCATTCTCCTAATACTGGATATAGAGGTGGCTGCTGCTTTTCCTCCCTCTCCCATTTTAAGTAATTCTTTGAACATCAACACCTAGATCTTAAATCCTTGTGCATATAGGTAATGTCTTTGAAATGTTCCTTAAAATGGTGGCTTTCAGTTCCTATTGCTGAATTGGTTTCTGGAGACAGAACAAATTATATTGTACATCGCACACTATAGAAGTTTTTTTTTTCTTTTCTAGGTACTAGCATTTTATTTATCAGATTGATAAAAATGTTATCAAGTGTGCAATGAAATGAGTTTCTCACAGTCATGGCAAAAGTATTGTTACCAACAGCCCTCCAGGAAGCCATGTTGCTCCATGTTTTCTCCCAGTTTGGCAAGATGAATGATGGCTACCTTAGACTGGCCAAAATTGTTCCTGTGACTCTAGGTCTTATAGAAAGAGAGAAGTCTAATCTAGTCTGGAGAGAAGTCTAGTCTCAGATTTTTCTGGCTTTACCCACCTGACAGTTCATCACTGAGAACGGGGTGGGTTCTTAGAGTCTTTTATTCAGGTTTTGTGTCAAGGGAGGCAGGTAGCAAAAGCAGCTCCAGTGGAACCAGATTGGTGAAGAAAGGTTGTTTGTTCCAAGGAACACATTCTGGGGGAATAGGAAGAAGTGGAAAAGGGGAAATGGGAAGGCAACAATTCTCAAAGTTTTGGGGCTAAGAATACCCTCCTGCTTTAAAAAATGTATTGATGGCCCAAGGATTTTTTTTTTCTTCCTGTACTGGGGATTGAACCCAGGGCTGCTCTACTACTAAGCAACTTGCCTGGTCCTTTATTTTTTATCTGAAATAGGGTCTTGCTAAGTTATGGAAGCTGGCCTCATCCTTCAGCCTCAAGTTGCTGGAGTGACAGGCTTGAACCACTGTGCCTGGCCTAAGGAACTTTTTGTTTGCCAGTTATATCTCTTGATATTTATCGTTAGAAATTTAAACAGACAGGGCTGGGGAGACAGCTCATTTGGTAGAGTGCTTGCCTTGCAAGCACAAGGCCCTGGGTTCAATCCCCAGCACCGCAAAAGAAAAAAAAAAGAAAAGAAAAAGAAACTTAAACAGACATATTTAAAATATTAAAGTTACTACATGTTAAATGTTTTTATAGAAAAAACATTTTCTAAACCTAAAAATTTTAGTGAGATTTATAGCTGGGTCTCCCCACCACCCCAACTTCTTTGTCTGCTGTCATTGCTTCTGTATTCAGATTGTGGTATGGTTTTTGTTTTGGTTAAAATAGAGTTCAGCTCACATAGATACCTGGTTGGAAAAAGAAATACTTTAATAGCCATTTTAGATAATTGTGAATACATTTTTTTGATACTCTGCAAAAATTTGGTCTTTCTTGAATTTTCCGGTGTGGGGGATCGAACCCAGGGCCCTGTGCTTGCAAGGCAAGCACTTTACCAACTGAGCTATCTTCCCAGCCCTGGTCTTTCTTGAATTTTAAATGGATCTTCAATTTCATGATATTACATTTATTGGCCACTGGAAATGATTGGTTCGTTGAGACCTTCTGTTTGTTGAGACATTTCATTATATGTCAAAAGGTCATGTTCCTTTATATGATATCACTGTTAGTCTACCACAGTACTTTTGGGAAGCTATCAGGCTTGCAGTAGTTCATACAAGTGTTTCAAAATTCTGAGTTTTTGCCTGAAAACTTGAATTTTATTTTTGGCAGTATATACTGTCCTTTGTTTTCCTCGAAATGACAGATTCTCTCTTCATTTTTGAGAAAATGTCTGCCAAAAACCCAAGTTGGCATAACAATTGTTTGTCAGTCATCCATCCTTTCAAGTAAAAATGGTATTTCATTAATGTTAAGGTTAGTTCACTTCACATGTCAGTCATACAAATACTTTTTCTCGTGTTCTTTAGGAGTGCTCATGTATATTTCCTATTTCATTACTTGCATATTAAAACAACATTTAAGGATCAATATTTGCGTGACTATTAGTAGTCCATTGTCATTGCCTTTATTTGTACTAAGGTACCAGTAGTTTTACCCACCACTGTATTTGTACTTTTATGCAAATATCAATATAGTAAAAATGGTAATTAACATTGTATTTTTTTTTTTTTTTTTTTTTTTTTTTTTTTTTTGTGGTGCTGGGGATGGAACCCAGGGCCTTGTGCTTGTAAGGCAAGCACTCTACCGACTGAGCTATCTCCCCAGCCCAACATTGTATTCTTGTAAAAAAAAAAAAAAAAAAAAAAAAAAAAAAAAAAATTTTTTTAGATCTAATGGGGTCTGAGCGCCCCACTTTGAGAACCATTGAAATCGGTGCACAGATCTGTTATATATCCTATCTCACATACAGGGTTAAAAAAAGGTCTTAGTAACTGAGCTCAGTTAAGAGTTTTTCAGTTTTCTTTAATATGGTTGGAAGGAATCTATCCAGAACAACAACCTGTATTTGTTTTTCTCATGCAGAAGTTTTTTAGACAAATACTAATCTATACATTGAAGTTCTTAAAAAATTTTTTCTTTTAATTGTAGATGGACACAACGCCTTTATTTGTTCTAATTGGTTATACATGACAGTAGAATGCATTTTGACACATTGTACACAAATGGAGCATAACTTCTTATTCCTTTGGCTGTACATGGTGCTGAGTCACACCAGTAGGGTAATCATACTTGTATATAGGGTAATAATGTCTGTCTCATTCTACCATCCTTCCCATCCCCACCGCCCCACCCCTCATCTTGCTCCCCTCTGCACAATCCAAAGTTTCTTCACCCCCAAAGATCAGCATCCCCTTATCAAAGAAAACATTAGGCCTTTGGTTTTTTGGAATTGGCTTATTTTGCTTAGCATGATATTCTCCAGCTCTATTCATTTACTTGCAAATGCCATAATTTCATTTTTCTTTGAGGCTGAGTACTGAGTAATATTCCCTTGTATATATGTACCACATTTTCTTTATCCATTCATCTGTTGAAGAGCATCTAGGTTGGTTCCATAGTTTAGCTGTTGTAAATTGAGCTGCTATAAACAATGACGTGACTATGCCACTGTAGTGTGCTGATTAAGTCCTTTTGGTATAAACTGAGGCGTGGGATAGCTGGGACAAATGGTGGTTCCCTTCCAACTTTTCTGAGAAATCTCCATACTGATTTCCATAATGGTTGCATCAATTTTATTTATTTTTACGTGGTTCTGAGAATTGAACCCAGTGTCTGTCTCACACGTGCTAAGCAAGTTCTCCACCACTGAGTTACAGCCCCAGCCTGTACATTGAAATTCTAAGTCTAGCTTTGCTTTGTTTTTTAAAGGCTGAAGTAAAAAGAAAACAGTAAAAATTTAAATCTACATGGCATGTTCCCAAGTTAGAAGAATTTGGAGAAGAAAAGGCAATGCTCAAGTGGTTTTCTTTATAACAGGATTAATTCTAAAGATAGTTTATCTTTTATCCTATAAAGAGATTTGGGACACAGAAAGAAATGAGAATACAAAAATAAACCATTACCAAACAGGTGTACAAGTACCATTAATCATGTCCTGTTTCAGTAGTTTCTTTTTTTTAAAGAACTTTTGATAAAATGCTTTTAAAAATACTCAGTTTATGTGGTTTCAGCTATGTTATAATTGAGCTTATAGTTCTCAAAACAATGGTTCTTTCAAACTGTGCAAAATTGTTTTAAATTGTAGTTTGTGTGATAGAATGGAATATTAGAAATTCATGGTATTTGAATTAGCAATAGATACTGTTTTGTAACAAAAACTTAGCAGTTTAAAAACAGTAAATGTTATCTCAGTTTCTGTGAGTTAGGGATCTGTGCACAGCTTACCTTGGACTTACTATCTCAGGGTCTTTCATGGGGCAGTGAAGTTGTTGGCAGAGGCCAGTCATCTAAGGCTGGACAAGTAGAGAATCCACCTCCAGGCTCACTCATGTACTTTATGGCAGGATCCATCTTCTCATAGTGTTGGACTAATTTGAGTGCCTCAGTTTAACTGCTGGTTATTGGTCAGAAACCTTTTTTTACTTCCTTGCTAATATGAACCTTTCCATAGGACAGCTCACCACACGGCAGTTGGTTTTCATCAGAGCAATCGGTGGAAAGAGCATGAGAGATCAGCAAGATAGATGTTGTCTTTTTGTAACCCAGTTTCAGAAGTGACATCTTATTATAATTTTTGCTGTATTTTGCTTGGTGGAAGTGAGCCACTAAATCCAGGGGAGGGAATTTTACAAGAGTATGAATACCTAGAGGTCAGGATTATTGGGGCCATCTTAGAGGCTGCCTACTAGAGAGCTTAAGAACATTATTGTCTGTGAACAGACCATGGCTATACAAGGAGAATGACTATCTCAAAAGCCCAACTCCTGTGGCGATTGAAAGCTGACTGTAGACTGTGGCAGCTCTGTTTCGCTGTTCGTTCTGCCTTCTAACATCTGCTATATTCAAGAAATAATCTTAACTTCATTTAATAAATTTGTTCCTTTAGAAATAACATTCTGTGTTAGTTTGAAAAGGAATGGAAAATTATTAGGAAAAAGGCAAAATTAAATGGGATAAATTTTAGATCTGTTTTTTAGTGGGGGAGGATCTCAATGTGACTTCTGTAATTAACACAAATCAGAAGTCAGGAGTGAGTAGAAGATCTTGAAAAACTGATTTTTTTTTTTTTTTTTTTGTAAGCATTTTGCAAGGATTTAGAGACATGTAATCCTTGGCTTTGCTTTAGGAATTCAGAATTAGATCTCTTCTAGATGAAGTTTAAAAATGTAGACTTCTATTAAAAGGCAAAAGTAGTGCAGTTTAAATCTATAGACTGCACTCTGAGATTTTTTTTAACTTTTTTTTTTGTTGTTATTCTTTGAGAGTTTTATTATGATTCTAGGTATTAAAGCCCTTGAAAAAGATGAAAGCTGGAGAATCCAGGCCAGGATAGACCTTTCTTTTAAAGGAGGGAAGCCTATTTCCTTGGTCCTTGAATACCTTTTGTTTTTGCTTTTTAAAAATTGTAAGTTTTACAGTGTATTCACTTGTTTTAAGTCATGCTGCTTGCTGGGTAAAGTACTTCTGTCTTATTTTTAGACATATGAATTATGTGGCACAGACTAGGCAAGATTAAACTATAAAACTTTATTTGCTTTTTAAATTCCATAAAAGGAAATTTGATTATACCAACATGGATTTAAATGTGTTACTTTTCCTCCCTGTATACATTTTGCTTGACATTTTGCCATTTGGTGATAAGATTTAATGCATATCTGGGTTAGTCTCTTTGTGAATGTGTTTTACATAGGTATTTCTATAACAGGAATCTTACCCATCTTCTTCACCAATATGGTTTGTGGACTCCGATGACCCAACTCTGACATCGGTTCTGGAACGTCTAGAAGATACTAAGAACAACAATTCGGTGAGAAAATAAACCAACCTACTTTCTTTTTTTCTCATGAATGGTACATATAGAACTTACGTGTTAAGAGGTGGACGGGCTAGCATTAGGTTTAGGGTTAGGTTTAGAGTTAGGCTAAGGAGAGCAGTAAGAATGAAGGAAAGAAGGACTGTGTAGAGGGAAAAGAGGGGTGGGAGGGGTGGGAGGGGTGGGGGGGAGGGGAAAATATAATAAACATCATTACCCTATGTAAATGTAAAAAAAAAAAAATAAAAAAAAATTATAATATTATACAACATATATGCATTTATTTTATATATACTTAAAAAAAAAAAAGAGGTAATGTGATGTAAAAACATGATTGCTAATTTTAACAGGAGTCAAAGACCTGGGTGTGGGTTTTTTTTGTTTTTTTTTGTTTTTTTTTCTTTCAGCTTTTAATTTTTAAATTCTTCAAGTTGTATTTACTACCTGGTTTCTTTCTTTCTTTCTTTGCCACAGGGATAGCCTTGCTTTAGATTAGGAATTAGAAGTTTCTTTTCCCTGCATTCTAACTATTAAACCAAATAAGCATTTTTGATAGACTACTAGCTAATGTGGGGAGTAGAAAAAGGGAAAAATACTAATGCAGATGTGAAGGGATAATGATAGAATGATGCAAATACTAGTGTTAAGGAATTGCTTTTTCTGTCAAGGATCAATAGCCTGCAGTAAAAGCCAAAGATATTCAAATAGAAAGGTTTTTTGTTGTTGTTGTTCCTTTTCTTTTTTCTTTTTTTTTTTTTTTTTTAAATAACTAGCAGTCCCCCCTTATCAGTGGGTGATATGTTCTGAGACCCTCAGTGGATGCACAGATCTGTGGACAGTAGTGAACCCTACATACACTGTGTTTTATTATATACATACCTAAAGTTTAATTTATAAGTTAGGTACAGTAAGATTAATAACAAATAATGAAATGGAACAATTGTAGCAATATACTGTAATAAAAATTATTTAAAACTTATGAGTTGTTTACTTCTGAAATTTTCCATTAAGCATTTTGGGACCTTTTTGATCCAAGTCACTTGAACTGCAGAAAGCAAAACTGGGGACAAGGGAGAACTACTGTGTAAAGAAATGTATAAAATTTTATAAAAATGTATAAAGAAATTTTATAAAAATTTAAAAACATTTTTATTCTTTGATTACGAACTCCTAAGTGTTCATTGTGAGAAAACTAGTAAAATACAGTCAAGCAAAAATAAGAATATTAAAATCTTCCTTAATTTCTTTATCTAATATGACCAATAATGATACGATGACTCTTTTCTGCCAGTTTTTTTTTCCCTTTGCTAGTAAAATACATATACCCTTATACATATGTTTAAATAATTAAGGTCATATTCTTTAGTTTTCTTTTTAGACATTATCATTGTATTTTTCCCATGATGTCACTTTTCCATGTATGGAAAAGTACCCATCATTGTTTGCAGGTGATGTTATTGTTTACCAAAAAATACCTAAAGGAATCAACTGAAAAAATTTTTTTAAAGATGATTGGTTAAAATCTATTTTATAAAAATCAGTAGCATCCCCAAATTTGTTATCAGATAGCAAACATAATACTATTTTACTGGTAATTACAACAAAAATTAAAACACTTAGGAATAAACTTAGATGTGCAGGACTTGTTATCAGTAAAACTCGAAAATTTTGCTGAGTGAAATAAAGACTTGGCTACTGTTTGCCTGAATGGGCAGGCTCCTAGGTTGTAAATATGTCGGTTACCCCCATGTCTTCATATTACTTTATAAATCTAATGTAATACCAGTAAAATCCCAACAGATTTATTTTTGGAACTTCACAGAATGACTCTAAGATTATGAAGAGCAAATAAGCTGGGATCATGAGTTCAAAGCCAGCCTCCGCAAAAGTGAGGTGCTAAGGAAGTGAGTGAGATTGTGTCTCTAAATACAAAGTAGGGCTGGTCAAGTGCCCCTGAGTTCAATCTCCAGTACCCCGCCACCCCCCCAAAAAAAGAGCAAACAATAAAAATAAAAATTTAAAAAGGAAATAAGATAACCTGCCTATTCAGATATTAAATAAAATTAAATATTGTGTACTGGTTCTGGATGAGTCAGAAGTTTAGAAATAGTCATGCAGATGAGAATTTAAGGTAAAGGTGGTATTTTAAATCAATAAATATTATATATAGTTTTAAGAGAACTGACCATTTGGGAATATGTCTTTAACTCAAATTTTTGCCAAAATAAGTGATAGCTGGTTTAAATACATCTATTCTTAAGAACAGAAGAATGTCAGTTCGAAAATATTTTAAGAATTAAGGTGGGTATGGAGAGCCATGAAAGGTAAGAGGTGAAAATTAAAATAACACGTTTACATCTCTGGCACAGAGGGTGATACAACCTGTTACTGCCACCACCTTTTAGGAAGTTGCCTTTGAAGAACGAGAATACCACTTCTATAATAGCAGGAATGGATTGCAGTTATTTTTCAGTGTCTAAAATGTTCCATCAAAAATGCTCATACAGTTTAATGAAACAGGATATAAAATTGGGCCAGATTTTATTTTAAAAATCAAACATTTACATGAAGGAAAAAAAAAACAACTCGCCTTTCACTCTATTTTATAGCTTCTGCCTAGTTTCTAGAGAGAATAAACTGTATTTTTTCCACTTTTAATTCACTGAACTCAAATCTGGATTCTGCCTTCATTATTTCACTAAGATTTGTCTTCTAGTTGTCTAATCTCATGGCTCCATTTTTAGTCTCCAAATTGCCCACTCCGTAGCATTTTGATACTGTTGATTATTCCCTTGTTGAAATATTCTTCCATTCAATAAGCATTTATTACTTAGTGTCACCAATAGTTGGTTAAATAAAAATTTTGTGTATAGTTGTATAATAGAATATTCTGTTGAGTTAAAAAAGAATGCAACCAGTCTTTCTGTAAGAGTATATGAAATTTCCAAGATATTTTAAGTGAATATGCAAGGAACAGAATATATATCCAGTCCCTTTAGTGTTGTAAAAAAAATTCTGTATGCTGGTTTATCCATACTCCCCCACCCCCCCATGAATATAGGAAACTTGATAGAACACAGAAAAATATTTTTTAAAAATATTGATTGGCTTGTATGCAAGACTTTGTGCTAAGTGGTGGGTATAAAAAGACAAAGCATGTCTTTGTCCTCTGAGAATTGATAATCTAATGGGGACGTCCATCAGATCATTGTCTCCTGTTTTTACCTCTTATTTCCTTCCTTTGATCCTCTCTGAGCTATTCTTCCTTGATATGTCTCTTCTCTTTTCATTTTGTGCTTTCTCTGAGTAATCTCTTCTATTGTCATTATTCAAGTCATGACCTATAGTCTAAGGATTTATACATCTGTATCTCTAGCTAAAAATTATTTCCAGAGTTTTAAATCCATACATATATATCATATATATCCAGGGAATCTCAGGTGTGCCACAGAGTTTTTAAAATGATCACATCTCAGTTTACACTCGTCTGTTACTTAGTACTATACCCTGTCATTTTTTTTTCTTAATTCTCATTGTGATTGTGATTGGGACAAAATGAAATAATGAAACTGGACACCTATACTTGAACCTGGGAGTATCTTAGAGCTTTTTTTTTTTTTTTTTTTTTTAATGTCTCTGATCCCTAAACCCCCAAATTAATAAGTTTCAAAGACCTGTTAGTTGGCCTTCTGAATTTCTTAAATCCTTCCCTATGATCTTACTTTCTTCCCTTATCCCTCACTTTTTTGGGGGCTTAAGGGGTGGGGTGGGGAGTGGGGTCGAGAAATTCCTAAAAGGAGTCTACCATGTTTTTCTTGTTGCTTTATCAGACTCCACCATCCTGCTGCCTGTACCACAGTGCTCCAATAGCTCCTCCTCTGCTGGAGTATGAGTGTCCAGGGCTGTGTCCTGATCACCCTGCCTCATCTTCATTGTGTACTTAATATAAAATAGAGCTTATTGGATAGATAACAAATCCAGGGACTGTTGCTTCCTTTTAAGCATAAGGATTTTTATTTGATATCCTAATTTAGTGTTTAGCCTTCCTCATTTCCACTTGCTTCTCTGTCCACTGTGGAAAGGCGTATTCTTCTCTTGGTTTAACCCATTCTAATCCTGTGTCTGCTTTCTTAGTCTTTTATAAACCTGTTTCTTCCCCTTCATGTCTTGGTCAGACACACCCAGGGAACTAGTCCTGACCAAGTGAAGTAAGTTGTTGTTTCAGCTCCCTTTTGAGTCTGCCAGGTATTTACCATTCTTCAATTGCAGTTGTTAAATGTTGGGGGGAAAAAAAAATTAAACAATGAAAAACATGTTTGTGCACATAGTTTAACTTGCTTACTTGATTAAAGTAAATGTGCTTACCAAATAACCTAGATTTAAAAATGGAAATTTAAGGAGCTATTCTTAGTAATTTTCCTAGTGATTTTTTTTTCCTCCCTGACAGGCACATAAGAGCCTATTACAAGTGTTTTCACAGAAAGTTTCATTTAATCTTTACCATTCTGAGAAAATTTTGATTGCTTTGTTGTATACACGGGGAGATTGAAACCCAGAAAGTTAGATATCATATCCAAGGTCATCTATATTCCAGCGCTCAGTCTACTAGATCACATTTGCTTCTGTACTTTTAAATGGACATGACTGTGGTATATATAATTTCGTAATTGATATATAAACACCGCCCGTTTTTTGTGGCCTTTTTAATGCATTAATTTTCTCTTGTCTGAAGTTGTAAATTTCTGAGAAAAGTTAGCAGTTAAAAAATTGGCAAGGTCTGGAACTCCCTTCCTCTGCCTTTTTGTTGATGTCATTCTACTAGGGATCAGTTATCATACCCAAGCTGTAGCTTCTCTTTCTGTTTTTGTGTTTGTTTTTATGGTAACATTTTTACACTAGCAGCCCTTAAAATATTTTAAAGTCTATATTCTGTCCATAGGCTGCAGTTGGGCAGTAACAACCTTTTTCATTTCCTTCTGGATTGATTACAGTAGTTGTAGCATTGTTCATGTCTTCTAAGGACTCTGTAACACAATGCTTATTTACTGAAATGTGTTTTGTAGCTTCGTCAGCAATTGAAGTGGTTGATATGTGAACTCTGCAGATTATATAACCTTCCTAAGCACCTGGATGTTGAGATGCTAGATCAACCACTACCCACGGGTCAGGTAAAGTAAAAATTCTCTAGTGTTCAAGAGCTGAAATAAATTGTCTCAATCAAAAGTAAAATTAGGATGGTTTTTCTCTTTATTATTGAGCAACTTATTTAGAAGTTTTGATGTTCCTATTAAATTGCCTTTTTTTTTTTTTTTTTTTTTTTTTTTTTTTAAGTACTAAAAATACACTTTTCATTTCTTGGAGCTGCTTTCATTTAACTGTGATAGGCAAGCAACTGCCCTTCCACCCACTGTTTTGTTGTTAATATTTCTGGTTTCTATAAATGTTTCTTCTTTCTTTGATAGTTTGCCTTTGCTTATTTTAATACCTTCACTAGGATGCCATCTCCTTAAGTTCATCTATGCTTTTTTTTTTTTTTTTTTTTTTTTTTTTTTTTTTTTTTTTTTGTGGTATTGGGACTTGAACCCAGGGGTGCTGTACCACAAAGCTACATACCCAAACTATCCCCTTTTAATTTTTTATCTGTACTACTTAAGGCCTAACTTGAATGTTATTTTCTCTAAGCAACAGGAATTTCTAGTAACTCAGCTGGACATGGTAGTGCATACCTGTAATCCCAGCAACTTGGGAGGCTGAGGCAGGAGGATCACAAGTTTGAGTCTAGCCTCAGCAACTTAGCGAGATCCTGTCTGAAAATAAAAATGGCTGGGATGTAATTCAGTGGTAAAGAACCTCTGGGATCAATCCCCAGTATCCCCTACCCCCCCCCAAAAAATACACATACACTAGCTCAATACCACCCCTAAGTAAACTTCCTCTTTTCCAGTTTATTTTGGAATAGAATTAACTGTGTAGGCATCATTTACTGACTTTTACTATAGTAAATGAAGATTTAGCTTTTAAACCTTTACTTCCCCACCCACCTCTCCTAAAACATTGTGTTTAGTCATGTGAATAATCACTAGTTTATCATTAGGACTTTGTAGTATAGAACCAAGTTTTCTATTATATTTCCTTTCTTATACAGCCTTTTGTTTTGTAGCATTTGTGCAAGCTGGGTGCAGTGCTGCTTGCTTGTTAGCCCAGCTACTCAGGGGGCTAAGGCAGGAGGATTGCAATTTAGTGAGACCCTGTCTCAAAAGAGGGGTGGGGCTTGGGATATAGCTCAGTGGTAGGGCGCCCCTGGGTTCAATCTCCAGTACTACCAAAAAAAAAAAGTTTGGTTTTTTTAACCCCTTTCTGTGATTTCTTTCTTTTGTTCCTTTGTGTTTTCTGCAGTGACCTTGGCAGGGTGTCCTCTGGGCTGACTGTTCAGCTCTTATCTTTAGGTGTTTCTTATCTGCTTTCCTAGAGTAGATCCATCGTTTTCTGGATCTCATGTTGTCTCTTTCAGCTTACTCTTTCATTTTGCCTGAGGACAACCTCAAGTAAAAACCTGAGAAAGCATGAAATGGTGGTCATTTTCTGAGTGCTAGCTTCTGAAAAAATGTAGTCCTGAGTTTGGAGACAGACCACAGTGTGTTAAAATCTTGGTTCTGCTGCATATTAGCTTATACCTTGGGCTGATCATTCAGTCACTCTGCATCATTTTCCATTTGCAAAATGGGGAAAATAATAGTACTAGTACCTATATTTTGCAGGGAACCATGAGCATTAAATAAGTTGGTACATGTCAATCATTTAGAACATTGCCTGGTGCATTTATTCCTTAATAAATTGTAACTGCATTATATTTCACCCTTTCACTTGATTGATAGTTTGGTTGAATTTTTAACTGAGGTTGATTACCTCAGATTTTCAAAGATTGTGCTTCTTGTCCTCCAGCCTAAATGGTGGTGGTGAAGCCTGGTGTCATTCCGAGTCTTATACACTTTCTGTCTGAAATACCACAATGGTGTATTTAGTTGTGGGTCTTTGTCATTCATTGTGCTGGGTCCTTAGTAGGTATAGGTCTTTCCAAGAATCTTGAATCTTATATGTATTTTTTGCATTAACTTTCTCTTTTCCAGTTTATTATGGAATGTCTGCTAATTGGATTTTTAAACCTCTGGGTTTGAATTTTCATCTCTTATACTATCTCTATACTCTTAATTTTAAATTCTGGAATATTTTCTTTCAACTTTTGGAAATTTTACTTGGAGAGTTATGTATAACTTTTTTTTTTTTTATTATTTATTGCTGCTCACCCAGTGACCTCAAAATGTAATGGCATAAAACAATTTATTCCGCTCCTCACTGTTGGATGGATTAAATAGGCTGAGCTAAATGGTTTTTCTGCTGGCCTCATTTGAGGGCTCTCCCTATGTAGTTACATGGCACCTGGAACTTGTGTGATCTGGACACTTGACTGCACTGGAATGTCCCAAGATGGGCTCTTCACCACCCACATGTCTGACATCTTTGTGTTTCATCACATGACCTTTCTCCCTACCTGGTATCTCATCCTCTAGGGCTTCTTTATGAGGCTTCTCTTTCTTCAGGAGGCTAGTCAGATCTCAAATTTTTGGCTTCCAAGAGCATGGAAGTAGAAACTGGTAGGTATTCCTAAGGCTTATTAGACCTTGAACTGTTCCATTGTTAATTCAGCTGCATTCTGTAAGTTAAAGCAAGTCACAGGGCCAATCTAGATTCACTGTGGGATTGGGACCATCGGTGACCATGAATGCTGGGAGGTGTGCCTCATTTGGGGCCATTTCCAAATGTGGAACCATATGCTCTAAGAACTTTTTCTTCTGATTATTCCTTATTCCTGGTATTCTGTTCTGGTCTTACAAAGGCTATGTATTCATAATTGTCTTTAAGAAGTTATTTTGATACTCTTTTGTGTTCTCCCTAACTCTTTAATACATATATTTTTAGTTTATCTTTTTTTTTTTTTTTTTAAACTTTGCTCAAATATCTTCGTATTGTGTTGCTCATTCATATTATTCTTTTAATATACCTTTCTTTTTCTGCTCATTCATACAGAGGTACCAAATGACTGGTTTGGAGTCCTTTATGACCAAGACTTGTCAACTGATAACTTTTAGGGGGAGTTTATGCTAACTTGAAACTGCTCTCTTCTACTCCTCTATTTCCTGATATAGGAATAAATGTTGACTGAACTACTCAATTTCTCTGATAATGACATCTTCGATTTTTTGCCTGAGTTAGATTCTGCCTGGGTTCTGCTTAACAAGATAGGGAGAACAACATGTTTCAGGGCTGGGGATAGACAGACTAACTTTTTGTTAGTCTCTGCTTTTTAGCTCTGTCACTCCTGCTCTCCAGTGTACTTGGTATTTGAGTCTTGAACCTCTCCTAGGTGCTGTGGAATGAGCCTTCTCATATTGGTATTACTCTAACCTGTGCCTTTACTTGACTTTGTTACATTAATTACTCTTCTGTTTATTGTAATCTTCTAATGTAGTTGGATTTTCTTTTGCAATGGTAGCCTCATCCTCCCCCCCCCCTTTTTTTTTTGGTCCTGGGAATTGGTCCCAGGGGTACTTAGCCTCTGAACCAGGGTCTTGCTAAGTTGTTTAGAGCTTCTCTGAGTAGCTGAGGCTGATCTCGAACTTGAAATTCTCCTGCCTCAGCCTCCGAGTCTCTGGGATTACAGGTTTGTGCCACCATGCTTGGCCTCTTGTTTTTTATTAAAAAAGTTTGTGTTTATACAGTGACTAGTCTTCACTGTAAATTTAGTGAAGCCTCAGGAAAGAGAAGATGGGAGAAATACATTTTGTGTTCAGCTTCCTTCTCTTGGATATCTGCAACTTGTGTTTTTCACTTAACAGTATGTCATGGACATAATATGTGTAGGTCTACCTATTTTTTCATGATTGTATATACAGTTCTATGTAGGCATTAACATAATTTGTGAATTACATGACAAAATATCCTATTTTGAATCATCCTTGCAGTCCCATGATAAACATTGTTGGAATGAATATGGTAATACTTTATTTTTGTATTTTTACTTCTACTCTAAGCTTGTAGTAAAGTTCTTTGTTTCCTTTCAGGCTCTTGTTTCATTTTTCTGTCAGGGATATGACTTTGGGAAGCTTTGTCTTTTTTCCTGTGATCTAGAAAAGCTTAAACCAGTAATTTTCAACCAGAGGCAGTTTGACCTCCAATAGAACAATTGATATCTAGAGACATTTTTGGCTGTCACAACTGACTGTGGCAGAGGGATGCTGTTGGCTCTTTGCTCTTTAAACAAATGTGTAAGAGTTATGCCTTGAGTGCTGTTTCACTTCATTGCACAAGTTTAAAATTTTAGTGTATTTCTGAATAGTTTGCATTTCCATCTTTGTTCACATTACTCTTTTTGTGGTTCTGGGGATTGAACCCAGGGTCTTGTGCATGAGAGGCAAACACAATGCCAACTGATCTATATCCCCAGCCTGTTCACATTACTCTTATTACCAAAATTTTTGTGAAATATAACATGTATTGGAAATATGTAAAACACAAGGTTAGTGTAACACCTGGTTGCAGCTAATACCTGGGAACTACAACTTAGCCACCACCACTCAGGAGAAGAAACAGAACATTGTTAGAACCTTCAGCAGCCTCCTGCCAGATCATCATTTTCCAGTTAGTAATCCTTTCCTTACTTTAGTTTCATCATTCATGTCTGCATCATTATACAGTATAGTTTAGTGATGATTGTTTTTTTGCTTCATATTGAGTCATACTATATGTATTCATAGCTCGCTTTTGCTCAACATTGTGAAATTCATTCATATTGTGTTTGGCTACATTTCTTTTTCATTGCTGTATTTATTCCATTGAATATATTTATTCAGCGGACTGTATCATAATATTTTTCCATGTCATGTTTGAAGTATTGTTTCCAGTTATTGCTGTCAGGAGGAGTGCTGCTATGAATCTTTTTATCTGTATTTTTTTTTTTTAATCTATATTTCTTGGTATCCTTGTACAAGTATTTATCTTGGTTTACTAAGGTATGAGTGTTAATTTCTTCTTGAGCCTGAGTTATCTAGAGAAAGAACTTTAAAAATAAACATTTTCAGATGATTTTTGGGCTACTTCTAGTTTGTCATTGTGGTTAGAGAATATGGTCGGTGACTCTCAGCTATATTATCAGCAGTTTCTTAGACTTAGCCATTGGTGTTATTGTCTTTGCTTATTGTTGTCTCTTGTATTACACTCCCTGCCACCTTGTACCCTGGGTATATTAATATTTGAGTCTCTTCCCGGTTCGTTCGTTCTTTCTTTTATTTTTTTGGACAGGGGATTGAACCTCGGGATGCTTAACCACTGAGCCACATCCCTGTTCTTTTAAACATTTTAGAGACAGGGCCTCGCTGAGTTGCTTAAGGCCTTGCTAAGTTGCACTCGCATCCTCCTGCCTCAGCCTGCCAAGCTGCTGGGATTATAGGCATGCACTATCATGCCCTCTTTCCAGGGTTTTTTTTTTTTTTTTTTGTGCTGGAGATTGAACCCAGGGCCTTGTGCTTGCAAGGCAAGCACTCTACCAACTGAGCTATCTCCCCAGCCCTCTTCCCAGTTCTTTACATTTTCATTATTGGTATTTATTGTTACAGATGAAAAGTTTGATGTTTGAGTCATCTTTCTGTGTTTTTTTGTTTGTTTTTTGGTCTTGAAGTTGGTTTGATTTTTCTCTTTAACTGTGAAGTATGGACTTTTATTTTTTCAGTTTTTATTTGGGGCTTTCAGAGCTGTTAATATTCTATCATCTTTCTTTAACTCAACAATTTTCTCTTTTTCTTTCTCTGCATCCTTTGGAAAAATATTAGATCTTTGTATTCTTCTGTTTCCCTTAACTAGTCTCTTATTTCCTATTCTGTTTTTTCCTTTCTTCCTCCGTATTATAAGTGAATGTCACAGTTTAGTTTTCTTCATTTTGTTTTCGCAGTGCTGGGAATCAATCCCAGGGCTGAATGATATGCCAGGCAAGTGCTCTACTACTTATCTACATCCCCAACCCCCCAGTTTGATCTTTTTAATCATAAATACTTTATTCCATTGTGCTTTCTGGCCCTTTTTAATACATTTCCTTTCCTTAAAATCTTGTTTTTTATTTCCCAGAACTATCTTGTCCTTAAATGCAGTATTTTCCCAGTTGCTGTAAAAGATTCCATTTAGATTTTTAAATTTTATTTCCTTCATTAGTAATGCTTCAGGTCACTTGTTTAGCTTATTTGACAAGGGACCTTTCAGGTTGTCATTTTCTTCAGCTACCTGGTGATACTTGGTTTTCTGCTTATTTATAAGTGAAGTGTACCTTTGGGTATTAATTGTTGATGTGGGTGTCCACAGAATTTTCATTCTCTCTGCTGTGGTCTCCTCTTCCTGGTTTGTAGACCTGTGCTGTCCCTATGGCATGAGGATAGGGAGGTACTAGCAGGTAGGATTTCCAACTCTCAAGTTTTTAAAAGAGATAATCTGTTATGAGATTTTGCTGTTGCATTGTTGTATTAAAAACACTTTTTAGCTGGGTGTGGTGGCACACACCTGTAATCCCAGCAGCTCAGGAGGCTGAGGTAGGAGGATTTCGAGTTCAAAGCCAGTCTCAGCAAAAGCAAGGCCCTAAGCAAATCAGTGACACCCTGTCTAAGGAAAATACAAAAAAGGGTTGGGGATGTGACTCAGTGGTTGAGTGCCCCTGAGTTCAATCTCTGGGTACCAAAAAATCAAAACAAAATGTTTTGTCCACTCTTACTGGGTCTGACACGTATAGTAAGAGGCCATTAGGGTAGACTTCCTATAGAAGAACCGTCCTTACCAACTCTACTTGGTGCAAGTACAACAAAGAATGTGTGGTTCATCTGAAACGTTCCTATTAAGTTTTTTGGTGGTTCTTCTCCATTATCTGGATTGAGTGTGGCTTTCTCAAACCAGCAGTCTGATTCCATCTGCTTTGTTTTTTAATGTGCTCTTATAATTTGGTTCACTGATGGGACTCCTCTTGTTTGTTTTCTTAGTGTAGCAATGAACTCACTCTTATAAAATTCTTCTGTCATTTCAGTGGGGTTTTGAAAAGAAGGGAAGGCCACATCTTGAAATAAAATTCATCTTCATGTTCAAAACCCTAACTAGCTTTGTGTTTGGTTAAATTATTTATCCTTTGCTCAGGGACTAGGTCATGGTTACAGACTAGGCTACAGGTCAGAATCCCCATAAGAGCTTTTTGAAAATAGATTTTCTGGGGGCAAGCTCTGAAATGAGCATTTCTCAGTCACTGATGCATTCAAACTTATATGTGGGACTTTTAGACTAGGTATGTTCTTTACATACCAAAAATAGTCTGGTTTGAAATATATACTTCAGGGAAATGAATAAGGGTGAACAGTATTTTGGGAGCTGCTACTTCCTTTTTTCATTCAGTTTCTAGGAGATGAATAATAATTGTCCAAAGAAATGCTGCTTTAATAAAAATATAAGTATATTCTGCATTGGGTGTGTGTGTGTGTGCGCATGCGCCCACATAAAATTTTCCAGCAGTTATATCCTCTGAGATAATGACTTTTCTTAAGAATTATGTTATCAGAGTAGCTAAGAACAGATGTTTAGATGCTGCTGAGATCTTTGTTGATTTAATTTGGTCTCTGGATCCTAGTTTCTTGATCTCTTAGACATTCTGAGCACTAACCTAAGTCCACCTTTATAAAGATGCATGTCTGCACCTGTGCTGTGGCCTAGGAAGTTTGTTCTTGAACTTTGCCAAAACTATATATGAAGGCCCTTCCTAAAACACTGATTTGAGTATGAACAGTAAATTGTCTTAGAGAGGTATTCTGTAGTTAAGAACATGTTTTTAGAAAGAAATCGAGTCTCTTTAGTGAAGTGATGGTTATTTTATAGTTTTTAGTTTTATGAAGTATGTATTCCTTTGTAGCCCATCTGGCCTTTTTAAATGTAAAGCAGTTAATTTATATAAAGATTCAGGCTTTTCAAGTTAAAAAAAGAATGTCTAAGGAATTAATGGTTTGGGATATTTATTAAAAACAAAAGGCATTGACCTTATACACATAACCATGTAAATAAAATGTTTTATTTTAAATTAGCTTATGTTTAAAATTCTTTTCAGTTTTGTCTTATATTTGACTTATTGCCTTTGACTTATTTGCCTTTATTTGTCAAATTGAAGCTGGATTTAAAAATACATTTTTTAATTTTAGTAAACCCTCTGTTAGTGGCACTGCAGTGATGCATGATTGATAGTTTGTCCTTAAAGCTGTGGTACCAGTGTTCTAACATACTCAGCATGTGTCTATTCTGTGTAGAACTGGCAAATTATTTCTTTGTTTTAGAATGGAATAACAGAAGAAGTGACTTCAGAAGAGGAGGAGGAGGAAGAGATGGCCGAAGTAGGTATTTTATGTAAGAAAATAATTTCATAAATATCTTCATTTTTTAACATTTCAGTTATTCTCTAAACTTCCCCCCCCCCCCCCCCCCCCCCCCCCCCCCCCCCCCCGTACTGGGGATCGAACCCAGGGCCTTGTGGTTACAAAGCAAGCACTCTACTGACTGAGCCCCAGCCCCTCTAAACTTTTTTTTAAAACTAGTTTTAGTGTGGAATAATGAAAAGCACGTTATATTTGGAATGGAATGTAAATTCTAAACTCTTGACTTTACCTCTAATTAATGATGGGGCTTTGAGCAAATTATTCTTACTTCCTTGAATTTGAAGAATTCTTTAACATTTGCACTAAAACTATATTTACATTTAATAGTAATCAGTATTTAACTCATACTTGGTTATTTTTAGTAAGAACTACTGAGTTTAAGAAATTTTTTTGTTAATTTATTTCATTTGTTATAATTAGTTATACATGACAATGCATTTTGACACGTCATACACAAATGGAGCATAACTTCTCATTCTTGTTGTACATGATGTAGAATCACACTGGTTGTATAATCATTTATGTACATAGGGTAATAATTTCTGATTCTTTCTATCCTTCCTACTCCCGTACCCCCTCCCCTCCCTTCACTTCTCTACCAAATCCAAAGTACCTCTATTTTTCCCTAGGTGCCCCTCCCATCTCTACCACCACCATTGTGAATTAGGATCTGCATATTGGTGAAAACATTTAGCCTTTAGTTTTGTGGCCTTTATTTTGCTTAGCATGATATTCTCCAGTTCCATCCATTTACCTGCAAATGCCATAATCTCATTATTCTTTAAGGCTGAGTAACATTCCATTGTGTATATATACCACATTCTTTATCCATTCATCTGTTGAAGGACATCTAGGTTGGTTCCATAGCTTAGCTATTGTAAATTGAGCTGCTGTAAATAATGATGTGACTGGATCACTGTCGTGTGCTGATTTTAAGTCCTTTTGGTATAAACTGAGGCGTGGGATAGCTGGGTTAAATGGTAGTTCCATTCGACATTTTCTGAGGAAGTTTTATATTTGGAAAAAAAGGAGAATTTGAGAACATTTCAGGGACTACTCACTAAGAACAAATGATATAGTCTCTTGTTAAAAAAAAAAAAAAATCATCTAAGAACTTTAATTCTGTTTTGTGTTCCTGTACTTAGAATACTAGAGACTGGGTAATCTATATCAAGAAAAGAAATTGATTTTCTCACAGCTCCAAAGGCTGGGAAGTCCAAGATCAAGGTGCTAGCATTTGGGTCTGTTGAAGGTCACCTCACATGGTGGAAAACAAAAGGACATGAGAGCAAGTGAGCCAAATGTGGTGAAGTCCCTTTTATATGGTCCTTAATTCCATTAGTGAGGAAGGAGCCCCTGAGGTCTAGTACCACTTTAAAGCTCTACCTCTATATCATTACATTGGTGGTGAATTTTGGAGGGGACACTTTAAACCATAGCAAATTTAGTAGAGCAAATTCCAAAGACAAACTAAGTAGTTGTTAGTTACTGATATACTTTGAGGTTTTTAGGCTCTGAAACTTTGCATTTAAACTAAAGCTTGTATGGGTGCTATCCTTTTGGGAGGAGAAAGTTAATGTGTTAGTCATGGAAAGAAGATTGGTTAAGAAAGGCAGAGGGTTAAAAATTTTGAATTAGCAACAGACATTTATATTAGATATGCTTATTGAAGGAATATCATAAGCAGAGAATAGTATGACAAGAATATTGTTTTAGAAAGATAATGCTAATTCTATTTGGGATGTGCTGATGAGGATTGAGATGGAGTTTTGTGGATGAGAATGTGACTGAGGGTAACAGGGTAGGAAGAAGAGATAGAGGGTGGGCATTTATGAGACCTGTGAAGGAAACATGAATAGGAAGGAACATTATGGTTGAAAAGTGCTCATAAGAGAGTTCATGAAATGGAGTCATGGACTGGGTCTGAATAAGAACAGAATGTAATAAAGCCTGTAGTAAGGCCTGAAGATGGCATTCTAAGAAAGAGACTCGTAGAGTCTGGATATGAGGTGGTCATTAACCTGGTCCAGAAATCACAGTGAGTTAGTCGGCTCAGAAAGATGAAGATCATACTCTATTTTAGAAATTTTGGCAGTTGAAATAGAAGCAACATACTTGAAAAAGGTTTAAATTCTGCACTATCGAAAACTTGGAAAAGCAGTGAATATGCAGAGGTAATAACTGTTAACATTTCAATATATCTTTTCTAGTTGTTTTTAAATATCTCTTGGTATAATTGAGATTCTGTGATTCCCATTTTGTATTTTGTGTCTTTTCATTTCACAGTTTTTGTTGATACAGAAGGAAGAAATATGCTGTGTTGGTATTTTAATTTCCTGTAGTATAGAGTTAATGGTTTTACTGTGTTCATGCAGATTTTGTGTTTGCTTTTGTGGTTATTTGGATGAAATAGGCATAGTTATGTCTAAATGTGTGTTCACATTTTAGACTGGTCTAAGAATAGAATTCTAAAACTCGAAGTTTCTGGAACAAAGTATGAATAGTTAACATTTTTGATACCTGTTGCTAAACTGTTTTAGAAGTTCCTTTTGGGCAGGTGGTATGTACCTGTAGTCCCAGCTCCTTGGGAAGCTGAGGCAGGAGAATTGCTTGAGTTTGAGATCAACTGGGCAATATAAGCAAAACTCTGTCTAATAAAAAAAAATTCATATTGATTTATAAGATGGCATATTTATTGAATCATGATTTTGTAAAACTATTAGATCTGCTTTATTCATAGTCTGGCTTTTAAACAAAACAATATTATAGGAGGGAACCTTTTGAATATTTAATTCCTTTTTTCCCCTCCTCCCTATAAAATGGATGCATCCTCTTTTCTGTTCCCTTTTTATCCCAGTCAAGAGTAACTTAACTGTAGGCATAAGAAACTACTAAAGAAAAATAACTTGAATAAGCTATTATTTTTCTTTTGTAGGATATAGAAGACTTGGATCATTATGAGATGAAGGAAGAAGAACCTATTAGTGGGAAAAAGTCAGAGGATGAAGGAATTGAAAAAGAAAATTTGGCAATATTAGAGAAAATTAGGAAGACTCAAAGGCAAGACCATTTAAATGTAAGTATGTATAACCTAGAACCTGTGGTTAAGTAATTATAGATATCAGGCAATTCATTCAGATACCAATCTTAGCCGGTCACCTCTTCTAACCCTGCTTTAGTAGTGGATTCAGTCATATATTTTGTTGACTAGCCACTTTCTACTTTTACATCTACTCTTTGTCCTGGCACCATCTATGATCTTGTTGTGTGCTCCCTTTTCAGCCTCTTTATTCTGTTTTCTTTGCTTACCTTCCTCCTTGTGGGATCTATAGATCCAATTCAGTCTCTCCTACAAAGTTTTTGCTATTCAGATTCTTTTTCCTCCATGAACCTGACCTTTGGACCATCCTGTCCTGACCACTTTGCACCTTTTTTATCTGAAGCAGCATATGGGGGTATGAAATGAACACCGTTTGATAAAACACACCTGCATGACTTGTTTCCTCAACTCAAAAATGTGGACAGATAATACATCCTTTTTGATGACTACTGGGAGAAATAAGAATGTGTACATGTGTATGTGTATATATAAGTGTGTGTGTAATGTTTATAAACATATATAATGCTCAGAGAAGGAAACATCAAAATAATAGTCTGGCTCTCTGATCACTCATTACCACCTGCCTTCTTTTGGAACTATTTCTTAATTCCATGAAATCCTAAGACCAATTGCTTTGTCTTAGAAAGACACAGGTAATGCATTGTTATGCAAGTTAGTACCAAGATTTATAAATAGATTACTCTTCCTTCTTCAGTCTTATTTAAAATGTTAATTTAATTTGGCACATCTTTTTAATATAGCAAGGAAATTTAACTACATATTTTGATTATGATAACTGAATCAGTGGTTACTAGCTATGTCTTTTGATTGACTCCAGTTTATATGCATTATAGTAAGAACAATTAAAAATTATTGAACACTTTCACATGATAAACAATGCTAAGTATTTTATATTTTCTGTGCCTTCTCATTAAATTTTCATAGCCACTATATGAAGTAGGTAATCTTTATATTTTATAGATGTGAAAGCTAGAACTTAAGTCAGTTCAAGATCACCTAGTTAGGAAATAATCATTGTACTATTTTTCTCTTTAAATGTAGTGTAACCTTTAAAAATCTTTAAAATTTCACATGATGGAAGAATAGTTCCATTCATATTCATTCTTAGGATAAGATATTGGCAAATTTTCTTCTTTAAAGAAGTCCCAACACTGAAAATAATTGCAACCAGTCGTATGCAGGCAATCATGTTGTTCAGCTTCTTAATGTATAAGCTAGACCTTCATTGTAATATTCTTGCTTGCAGGTCTTACTAATGGAACTCTATTTTGGTTAATGTCATGTGAGGGTCTTCTAGTATCCCCCCCCGCCCTTGGTACTGGGATTGAACCAGGGGTACTTTACTTCTGAGCTACATCCCTAGTCCTTTTTAGTCTTTTAAAATTTTGAGATAGGGTCTCCCTAAATTGCTGAGGCTGGCCTTCAACTTGTGATCCTCTTGCCTCTTAGCTTCTCGAGTGCTGGGATTACAGACATGTGCCACTGTACCCAGCTCTTGTAGTATTTTCTAAATTGGAGTTTGGAAGAGACTTGTACCGGATTCTAAACTGTTAGAGTCCATGATGGTCTGAACATGTTGGCTAAACTCCCTCCTACCCCCTAAATTATAAGAAATACTAAATGAACCAGACTTATCCCCCCACTTTTATATTCCTTTGAAACTTAATAATCCTTTATTTAATTGAGCTTTTTATGACTTCTTAAAGTATTGAGTGGTAATTCATTTTTACAAACTCATTGTGAACTTTTATATTAGAGTCAAATATCTTAAATCTAATTACTTGCCTCAATAGACCCTGTAAACAGCAGGTTTTATGTTTCAGGGTGCGGTGTCTGGGTCAGTGCAAGCTTCAGATAGACTTATGAAAGAGCTCAGGGACATATACAGATCACAGAGTTATAAAACAGGTAAGGACTCCTGGATCTCTACTGTCTGTTCTTTTGCTGGTTTCTATTTTCAGCTAATGTCATTTCATATAACTGGACAGAAATAGAAACGTTTATTAACTTTATTTTAGAGGTACAAAATTTCAGTTTGAGTTCCCAAAGATATAGGAGATAAGATAGGATGAGTTTAGTTTTTGGCTCAAAAGAAAAAATTTTTTAAATAAATATAATGTTTTCACCTTCTTCCTGATAGAGATTTAACTCATGATCTTTATCTTTTTGAAAAAGCATGAGTAATATTGCTTTGTAAAGTGTTTAAGATTAATATTTGTATATTTCATTATGCAAAGAGAACTTTTGCCAAGTTGATTTTTATTTTTTCCTTTTTTAAAAATAACAAACGCTTACTATAAGGGGTAGTTATGGTACTACTTTAAAAATAGATGGACTTTTTTTTTTCTTTTGTCTTTTTTCCATTTCATAGTTTGACTTAAGTGCTCTTTCTTACCCAATAAGATTTTGCATATTGTGGAACCTCTTTAACTAGAAGTAATCTACTTGTCAGAGTATCATTAAGGGAGAGAACCGAACTTTGGTGGGAAAGATAGCATTATAATCTATTCCAGAATCCTCAGTGATGATTTGAAAATTATTGGAATTGCTTAGAAACTTGAAACAACCCCCTCCCACTTCATAGAGTGCAAGATAAGCCAAATGTATTTGAGTATCCTAATAGTTGTAAGAAATCTAAAAGTTGTAGCTGTAGAAACCTAGACAGTTAAATGTTTGGATACTAGTTTTTTATCTTCAAATGTTAATGACTTCATATGTTTTAGCATTTTTTATATTGGCAGAGAAATGAATAATCATATAGTAGGTAGTTTGGTTGAATTAACATTTAACCGTATATTATTACAATTATTGAAAAGATTGACAGCAGATTTATGTATACTGACTTGGAGAAATGTCCCAGAAAGTTGAAGAATGACCAAAAAACAGTATATGTAGTATTCCATTTTTGTAGAAATGTTTCTTCACATACATAGAAGAAAAGTCTTAAGTACATATGGTTTTGCATAATCTATTTTTTCAAAGGGTAATGGTAAGCAGTTTCTGAATTCATTAAAGAATCCTCTTGGGCTGGGGGTATAGCTCAGTTATTAAGAGTGCTTGCCTCACATGCACAAGGCCCTGGGTTCAATCCCCAGGACCATACACACAAAAAAGAATCCTCTTCTAGCTTTAATTATCTGTTAAAGGCATAAGACTTAGTCCCAGTGGTCAAATATTTGTAATATAGCTGAGATGTTTCATTTTTTTAATAGCAAAAGTTATAGATTTGTTGGCTATTTAGCATTTGTGTTTACACCAGAGTAATAGTTACATGATCAAATGAAGAATAACCAGCAAGCCTTTTATCTTTTCAGGGATTTATTCAGTGGAACTCATAAATGACAGTTTATATGATTGGCATGTTAAACTGCAGAAGTAAGTGACTTTTTTGGTGCTAAACCACTCTTTGCAATGTTAGACTAATCACAATAAAGTGGTTTTTTTTGTTGTTGTTGTTGTCTTTTTGCTTCTGTTTTGATATCTTTATAATATGGCTTTACTTGAAACTTTAGACCTTATTTCTGTGGAAGTGGTTCTTAGGTTTTTAAAATGAGCTGTTACTAAGGCTCAGTAAATGTCTGAGAAAGAGGTACCGATTGTGAAGTAGTGTTTCATGGACTTCGAGACAATGGCAACTTAGAAACAAAAGTGTATTCAGTAACCTGAGGAGGGCTGGGGTTGTGGCTTAGTGGTAGAGCGCTTGCCTAGCATGTATGAGGTACTGGGTTCAACTCTCAGCACCACATAAAAATAAATAAATGTATAAAAAGAAGTGTATTCTACTAAAAAGTTATATAAATATGAGGCTACATTCAGGATGGCTTTAAATAAAACCAGATGAGACTATGATAACCCATTTATGTTTGAAATAGGAGATTTGGGTTTATTTATATGACTATTATATATATAACTTGTACACAAATTTAGATTTTTATTATAGTGATTTGATTTTTCATGGTTTTGTCAGTGACAGATTTCTCTCCTTGAACCCCTTGACTAACAATAGAATTTTAGGAAAGCATGTTAAAATGTTTTTGAGTTAATTCTTGAGAAAATCGGGTACATGTGACTGTTTTTAATTAAAATGACTGTTAACTTTGAATTCCCTTATTAGAATATATTTAGGGTACTACTATTTATTTTTGGCATTTATTCTCAAGGAACTAGAGACCACATTGACCTATTTTTCCTGGGGCTCTAGAGTGGCGTTAGAATTTCTCTGTGTGAAACTTACCCTGGAAGTTATGTTTTGGCTCTTGGACTGCTTCATATTTGAATTTAGTAAGAAAAATTCTCTAATTTTCTGTTTGAATTGGCTCTTGTTTTTTATTCTCAGGGTTGACCCTGATAGTCCGTTGCACAGTGATCTTCAGATCTTAAAAGAAAAAGAAGGCATAGAATACATTTTGCTTAACTTCTCTTTTAAGGTAAGAATTTAGTGATGAAACTACATATGTTTCAAATGGGAGTGTACATTTGTATAACTGCTTTGGAAAACTATTTGGTATAGAAGATATTTGCACCCTTTATTTCAAGAATTTTCTCAGCATATGCTTCACAAGAAATGAGTCCTCGGGCATTCCAAGAAACATACGTAAGAATGTTGAAAGTAGCATTGTTTATTAAAAGGCCCAAACAGTAAATAACCCAAATTTCAATTAAACAGAGAATTGTAGTATTCTTAAGAAGTAATACAGCTATATGCAACAAGATGGGTGAATCTTAAATACAGCGTTGAGCAATGGAAACCACATCTCAAACCTGTTGTATAGGATCCCATTTATGTAGAATTCAAAGATAGGTAAAAATAATATTGTATTGGGCATTCTCTGTGGAGGCACCATCACCCCAATGAGATAAAAAATTGGTCCTTGGTGTGAAAAAAAATCTATTATATGGTCCATAGCTCTCAGAACAAACAAAAATACAATTCTGTGGTGTCAAAAATCAGAGGAATTGGGTGGGTTGAAATTAGAAAAAAAAAAAATTCTAAATTTCTGGAGAGGGACAAAAATTAAAAGAAGGCTAAGAAATGCTGACATGGATTCATACCTGGGCAGTAAAACTTATCAAGAGCAAAGATGTGATTACCGTACAAGTTGGAATAAGGAGTCTATCTAGGAGTTGAGAGCTAAAAGGGCATCTGTGTGCTCCTTGGATACTGACTGTAGTCCTTCTTGAGCAGGGTGTTGGTTACATGGGTACATACTTTACAATAACTTATTAAGGTATACCTTTATATTTTATGCACTTTACTGAATTTATGATATTTAGCAGTTATTTTTAAGATAACTGCAAATATCTAAAAAGAGTAGCATAATAGAATCTAGATAAAATGTTAGTGATTTAATATAAAATGTAATGGCCTAGATTTTAAAAAATATTGAATCTTTTGATTAAAAACACTAGGAAGGTATCCTTAAGTAGTTTATATTTGAATTATATGGAGCTTTTTGATTGGTTCTTTTAAATTGAGAAGAAAAATTTATTCAGACATTGTCTAGCAGATATTTTTTTCCCCATTTCAATTAGGTGACTTTTATGCATTAGGTGATGGAGGGCTTTAGATCTAGCAATATCTAAAATATGATCCTAGTCTTCAAGAGCCTGTAGTCTTTCTGGGGGGAAATCAGTGTGATGAAGGCTATAGGCCATTTTTGGAGGTTATGGTGAAAAGTCTGGAATCACCTTTATGCACTAACGTTTGAGGTTTTAATGAAAGGGTATGATTGATCTTTGAAGATTTTTCTTTTTTATTAAATAGTCATTGTGCCTTTAGTGGCAGAGTTTGGAATAGGGTATATTTCTGGAAGATTAATTGGGGTTTATACTTCAATCTTAGCAAGAAGTGATGAAGAACTGGCAGAGGGTGGTGGTGACAGTAGGTAGATACATGAAGTGTTTTGAAGGAAGAAAACAAAGACATGAAAGATTAGTTTATTTATACTTAAAGAATGGCAATAAGTTTTTGAAAGTTTCTTTCTTAGGTTTTGTGTGTGTATATTCTTGTTTGGCATATATCTTATGACTGTACTTCTTGAAATAGCCTAAACTTTTAGGATTTTTCCTCAGTTTTGTTAATGCAGAAACTATTTCAGTTATCTCCTGGGTTGTTTTCCTAGAATGTGAGTTTGGTATGTATTTACTGAAGTTGATAATCCTCACTTTTACTGAATTTATATGGGGCAATGAATGAAATGCCCAAGCAAAACAAACCAGCAAACAAAACTACTGAAAACCAGGAAAGTATTTTTTAAAAAACAAAACCAAACCTCATGCAAAGTATTTTATCCTGAGAAAATCATCATTAAATCATATACTCAGATGCCCAACACCCAGCTTAAGAAATAAAAACCTTATCAGTACCTTGAAGCTACCCACTTTGTGCCCCTCCATTTCACTTTCTCCTTGGGAGCTATTTTTATTTTATTGATTTTGTGTGTGTGTGTGTGTGTGTGTGTGTGTGTGTGTGTATGTGTTGCTGAAGATTTGAACCTGGAGCACCCCAGGCAAACACTCTACCAATGAACTACATATCCAGTCCTTTATATTTTATTTTGAGACAGCTCAGTTGCCCAGACTGACCTCGAATTTGTGATCCTCCTACCTTAGCATACTGAGTAACAGATTACAGGTGTGGGAGGTCTTTTAACAGGAAAATGAAATCTTGGCCAGGAGAAATTGTGATGCAGGTAGTGTTTTCATTATTTTTTCCTGCCCCTAGGTAGAACTTCAGGGAGGGGACGATCTGGGAGGTAAATGGCTGAAATTCTATTGGATTTGTATTACTGGACCATGGCTCCTGACAGCAGAAAGAAGGGCCTTTTCTAGGGTTGGAGTGTTTAAGAGACCTGGGAAGAATGTGATTGTCCTGAGCTAACTGACCTTATGAAGAGGACCTTAAACTGAATTGCCAAGTTATTAGTATCGGGATTCACAGACTTTGGAGGATAGCAGGTATGACTCAGAAAGAAAGATTGACAGGAAGGAGCCAGAACTCTATATATGGTCTCAGATATCCACAGTCACAATGAGAGTCATGAATAATAAGAAAAATAAAACATGGAGAATAACATAAGAATGGGAATTGTACCTGGTTAGCAACTTTATAAATCTGTTCTGTGCTTTTTCTCCCCACTTTAGTACTAGGGATTGAACCCAGGGGCATTCTACCATTGAGCTATATCTCCAACCCTTTTTATATTTTATCTTGATACTTGTGAAGTTGCAGAGGTTGGGCCCCAAATTGCCACCATCCTGCCTGGGCCTGGGATTACACGTGTGTGCCATTGTGCTTGACTGAATACTACTTTAAAGGAAGTAATTTTTCTGGCTTTTCAGGTCACATCTGAGTCACTGAATTGAATTCTAAGTTAGTAAAGCATGGTTTAGTTAGACAAATTTTGGTTCATTTAGAGAATAGTAGCCAGGATTGGGAATATTCTATTCAATGTCCTAAAATTATTAAATTGTGAAATTGGAGAATATTGGGGTTCATGATAACTTGTCATCAGCTATTTGCAGGACTGTATATTTGGAAGCATTAGTTTTTTTGTTTGTTTTGTTTTGATGTATACAGGATATAAAACTAACAAGTTGAATTATAAAGAGGCAATTTTCAACTCAATATAAGGAAGTAATTTTTAACTATTTAGAACCATGGCAATGTCATCTTTCAAAAATAGTGTTCATCTTTAAGAGTAGCTTACAAGGCCAAGAAATTGGAAATTAGATAACTTTATGAGATCTCGTAAGCCTGAGATTCTCCGTTTCTGAGTTAGTTAGTATACTAAGCTTCTATTTAACAGGAACCCTCAAACTTTTATATTCACTGAAGAATTCCCTTTTATTTTTGAAAAATCTTGATTAGTTGAATTCCAGGGTATAGCATTTATGGAGCAGAATTCTCAGGTTTTGATGCACAAAAATTATTCTGAAGATCTATTTAAAATGAAGATAGTTCTCAAAAGAGATTTTGTATTCACTCATTTGGTATCCCATATTAAAAGATCCAAAAAAATAGAAGATTAAATGAGATTGCACTTTACCACGCTTTCCATTTACGCCTTTCATTATGTTGTTAAATTATGAGTAAATGGCGAACCCTTATTTGAAAGTAGGTGACTATCATTATGGTGGTATCTTTGTGTAGGTAGATTTTTCTTTCCAACTTGCAATAGAAATATAAGGTTATCCAGTTTAACCACTAGAAGTGTGCTTTATCTTCTGTTAGTAGGATTGAATTTTCATAATTTTTATTCCTCAGAATCTTACTTGAGGGTAGGCAGAGGGTGTGAGGTAAAGTAAGTTACTGAAATTATGCTGCTGCTTCCTCTCGGTGTTATTATTTCCTTGGAAATAACTGGATGAGACAAATATTTGTTTGGATCTCTTATCCTCAAATTTCTTTTTTTTTAAAGGCATTAGTTTCCTTTAATTCCATTTTGTTTTAATGTAGACATTGGAGATAATTTCTCTGACTTCCTGTCATGTCTTCATTAGAGACAGTATGCCATCTCCCTATCTGACTGCTCTTAAGGGAGTGAGGGGCAGCCTTGGTCTTTTGGTCAAGGGACTGACCTCTAACTCTCTGCTGTCTTTGCTTCAGTTCATTGAGGGGAAAAGCTCTTACTCAGGAAGTAGTTTCCAGAATTGAGAGTTTGAAAAAGAGTGTGCTTGTTAGCCTGAGAAGTTGCCAGGGTTTCTTTTTCCTCATCATCTTCTTTTTTTGTATGTTTTTATGAAGTCTGGTGTTCTTTGACTTTTTTTCTTTCTTTTAGTATTGAGGATTGAACTGAGGGGTGCTCTAACCATTAACCTACATCCCCAGTACTTTTTTTTTTTTGTACCAGTGATTGAACTTGGGGGGCACTCAACCACTGAGCCACATCCCCAACCCTATTTTGTATTTTATTTAGAGACAGGCTGCTTAGCACCCTCACCATTGCTGAGGCTGGCTTTGATCCTCCTGTCTCAGCCTCCTGAGCTGCGGGGACTACAGGTGTGTGCCCCTGTGCCCGGCCCCAATCCTTTTTATTTTTTATTTTGGGCCAAGGTCTTGTTAAATTGCTGAGGCTGGCCTTGAATTTAGAATCTTCCTGCCTCAGCCTTCCAAATCACAGGGATTGCAGGCATGTACCACTGTGCCCTGCAGTCTTTGACTTTTAAGTGAAGCAATTAGTCCATTACGTTGTGTTATTGCTGATATTTGGGTTTAAATCTACCATTTTATGGATGGTTTTTAATATGGATTTCATGCTTTGTTTCTTTTTCTCTTTAATTTTTTTATGCCACTTTTTATTTCCCATCACTCCTGCCTTGGTAGTTGTATGTTCTCTTACTCTTCCTTCTTACCCTGCAATTACAGTATGTATATCCTTGCCTAGTCAAAGTCTAATGTAAATTTGTTAATATGTATTTCTTCGTTGTCAGTAAAAGAACTTTGGAACACTTTTGAGTTCATGTACTCCCTGCCTCATACTGTTATTGTCATGCATTTTAGTTCTGTACTTAACTAAAATCCTATACTTTTTAAATAACTAATATTCAGGAGGATCTATCTGCATATTTACAACTTTCATATTCTTTATTCTCCCAGGTTCTTATTTGGCATATTTTCTCCTACCTGAAAATATTCTTTAGAATTCCTTACATTGTGGGTCTGTGGATGGGAAAATGTCTTTTTATTTCATTTCAAAGTGTTTTCATTAAGTCTGAATTTCTAGGTTGGCAATTCCTTTCTTTCAGTACCTTGAAGAGACCATTTTTTTTTATGGTACGTAGACTATTCTTTCTCTTGAAGTACTTACAGTGGTTAAAATCTAGTGAAGTCTTTGGTTTTAGAAAATTCTAACTAGTTCTTCTGTTCTGGTCTCCCTTCTCCTTCTAGGACCCAGTATGTGATAAAACTTCATATTGTCTTGTTACTTTCTGCTTTTTGGTCTTTTCTAGCTTCATTCTGGATATTTCTGACCTATTTTCCTAATCACAGAATTTTTCTTCTGTAGTTAAACTCATCCATGAAGTTACTAATTGCAGTTATTGTATGTCTCATTTTCAGAATTTCCATGAGATTCAAATTTATAATTTGCAGTTCTCTGCCAGGTTTTCAATCTTGTCTTTTCTTGAAACTAATCAGCATTATTTGAAAGCATGCCTGCTAACTATTATCTCTGTCCCTTATGGTTTTGTCTGTTACTTTCTGATAATGTTGTCTTTAGGTCCTGTGTGCTAGTTATTTTCTATTTTTATGTATGTGTGTTTTTTTAAAAGAATATTTTTAGTTGTAGATGGACATAATACCTTTATTTATGTGGTGCTGAGAATAGAACCCAGTGCCTCACACATGCTAGGCAAGTACTCTTATCACTGACCTACAACCCCAGCCCTGTATGTATGTTTTTGGTACCAGGGATTGAACCTGGGGTGCTTAACCACTGAGCTGCATTCTCAGCCCTTTTTATTTTTTTATTTTGAGACAGGGTATAAGTTGCTTAGGGCTCACTAAGTGGTTGAGGCTGGCTTTGAACTTGTAATCCTCCTGCCTCAGCCTCTGGAATTATAGTTGTGCACCACCATGCCCAGTTTGACTAGTTATTTTCAATGATAGATGTTACATATAAAAAAAATTTGGAACTGATTTTAAGCCTTTGGCAGTGTTATTCTCCTGAGAGGATTTACATTTTCCCCTGTCAGGGACTTGGAACCCAGAATAATTAGGGATTGGGATGATTTAAAGTTGAACTTGATTCCTGTCCAGAGCAGTTTGTCTTTTAGGATCCCAAACTAAAGTGTAAAAACCTCATCGGTGCCTTTCCTTGGGGGATTCTGAGCTCAGACTTTGATCTCCCTATCCCTAAGTCTGTGAGTGCTACCCAGTTTGTGAATCTCTTTATCTTTCTCTCCTGTAGTTTGGTGGTGGTGGTGATTGGGGCAGGGGCAGGAGGACTAAGGGAAAAACAAACCTGCTCCCCCCCTTTGCTTTTTCTTCCCACATTTAGCCCTGTAATTGTGACATTTTGTCCACCCTTTCTAGTTATCAGTCAGAAAATTGATCTATTATTATTGGAGTGATTCTTTTAAAGAGGTCTGTTGTAAGTAGAATCACTTCATATATTTTATAAGTTTACCAAAACTGTGTTTTGGTCCTGATCTTAAGTTCATTTTTCTTTGCTTTGGTTTTTGTTTCATCTTATTTCTTGGTACTGATTTTACTGTTATCCTTATCAGACACCAAATATATGCATTCTTTATAGATCACTTTAAAATCTTCTAAATGTATAATATTAACGATGTTCTTGAAATTAAACTTGCTCATTTCCTTTTTAGGATAACTTTCCCTTTGATCCTCCATTTGTTCGAGTGGTATTACCTGTTCTCTCGGGAGGGTAAGTTTAAGTGATTACTTATTTTTGATCGTGTGCATCAGAATCATTTGGAGAACTAGTTAAATTCTACGGACCTCCATTGCTAGGCTACTACCACATGGTTTCTGATGTAGCAGTTCTGTGGTGGGACCTGAGAATTTACATTTCTAGGAAGTTGATATTGCTGATTTGGAGCCCACATTCAGAACCAGTAGTATAAATTGTTAAGTTGTTTATGGGTAGAGTTTTTAATGATTCCATTATTTACCATTTACAAGTTTTTTTCAAATATAAATTGTGATTGAGGATGTGAGTTATGATCGGAGAGTGATTCCTACATGCTGATGATCCATCCTAAGTGGTATTTCTGGGAGTAATCACAAGTTATAATCACAAGTTATCTCATGGGCCTGTGGAACTGAGCTCAGACTTTGATCTCCCTATCCCTGAGTCTGTGAGTGCTACCCAGTTTGTGAATCTTTTTATCTTTCTCTCTTGTAGTTTGGTGGTGGTGGGGAGGGATGACTAAGGGAAAAAGAAACCTGCTCCCCCCTTTACTTTTTCTTGCAAAAAGCAAATTGCAGTTTAGTTACAGTTTAGTAGTATCAAATGGATTGTCAGAGTTTTATTGAAGTTTATATTGCTTCTTTTTCATGGTTAGAGTCTTATGGAGAATGGGGAAAACATAATATGTACCTAGGTTAGTTATGAAATGTTCTGTAGATCCACAAAGCAGGAGCAGCTAAACTAATTTTGATCATTTTCAGATGGATATTTTTCACTTTGTGAGATAATATATATTATAGTGATAAATTCTAAAAAATATCCAGTCCTAAGTCAATCATTTCTGTGATTTGAGATAATGATAGTTAACATTAAGGTAAAAAATATGGGTGACTAAGAGACTTCATAACCGTTCTCAGAAATGATCTGCTCCTAACTTATACAGTATGTACATGCTTATTTCTGTTTTGGGGGGAATCAAATCATGTGAAGTATTGTTTCTCAGTAGAGTCAGAATGTTTTAACTGTGATATTGATACTATAGAATAGTTACTAGACATGGTTTCTGTCTAAAGCTCAAGTAAACCAAAGTATGACTTTATAAAAATATTCAGTGTTTATGGGTGTGCTGAGCCCATTTGACTTCTTTAACACAAATACTATTGCTTTTTAAGAGTTTACTTACCTGATAACCTGTAGCCTAGTCCTTTGCCATATCTCCCAGAATGTTCTGTGAATGCTGGTACAGTGGTATGTTAATAGGTATTTGATTCAAAAAGATTATAGGGTTTTGGGAAACCAGGCTCACAATATTCATTACCAATATGTCTTAGAGCCTTAAAGTGACTTTCCAAGAAGATGTTAAAAAGCAGCTTTTCCCAAATCTATTTAACTAATAATTATTTTACCCCACATCTCAGAGGATAGGGTCCTCTAGTTTTCTTTTTGAGAATGCTGCTTCATAAGAAATCTGAAGTTCTAAGTGACTCCCAGGTGTTTCCTGCTACACAGCAATAAAAATTGAAGTAATTCTTTGGATAGACCTTAGGAATCTAAAAATCCCTATTATAAAAGCTGGGTTCTTTGGGATAAGCTATTACAAAGTTGATCACAAATGTACTGTTAGGATAGGATAATTGGAGTTCACAGGGTACTTGAGCATGAAACAGATATTAATAATTATGTTAAGCTTCATTTTGTTAACCTTTGAAGTTCCCTAGACTGTTTTGGTTTAGGCAGTAAAAGTGCTTTTTCCTATTACGAAGCCTCATGATCAGTTTTGGAAGTGGAATGTTAGATAATCCAACCAAATATTTACATATACAAAATAAACGTACAACTGAAAAATGGAAAATTTTAACCTGTGTCTCTTGCTTGCGATACCATGTTTTTTCTATTTGTCAAGCCATGTTTCTTATGATTTTTGTAGTTTAAATAGTGCTGACATAAAAACTCATACTTGCACAGCATCATGGATGGGTTATAGTTTTTTGTTCTTTTACTTTCTTCCTTATGGTAAGCAGACTTAATCATGGGTATTGAATTCATCTTTCATCGAGTGGTCCAGAAGAGGGGAATAACAGTAAATAAAATGTCTTAAAAAGATAAATCTGTGATGGTAGAAGAGACTACAAGACAAATCATGCTTACTAAGCCTAGAAGGATGTAACACTAGTGAGATCTGTTGCTGCTGGCTTAAGGGAAGTGAGAGCCCAAATTGGTATGGGAATGGAAAGAAGAGTTAAATATGCAAGGTCTTTTGAGGCAGAATCAAAATGACTTGGTCCTCATAGTTACCTGTTAAATGAAGAGGAGGAATTATTGATTGACATAAGCTGACCTAAAAAGTTTGAAATGCTAATAAAACACAGAACTTGAACTTTCAGAATTGAGCAGTTTTTATTCCATATACTTAATATCTGATGTCTTTTATTTACTACTCTTTCTTTTTTTTTTTTTTTTTCCAGAATTTGCATGCCATGTTTTTAACCTCTCAGAACAACTGTGATAGTCATTTGATCAAAAGCACAATTTCTTTATAATAAACCACTTAACATATATTTAGACTATTATACAAGAAAGACAAATGGTAAATTAACAGGTCAGACATTTTAGACAGAACTTGACTTCTGAACTTCAGAAAGATGTGGGAACTTTTCTTGAAGACGTTTTTCTTCTCTAAACTTTGCTTTCTTGCTTTGAGGCTGGCTTGTTTTTCAATCCTCAGTCTTAAAATGATCCACATAAGGCATTGCGAAGAATCGTTTCTTATTATATCTTTTGTTTAGGTGCCAAGGGATAGGCCACTGCTTGAACTTGTGCCAGATGATTTTTCCAAAGATGTCTCTTCTCCAAGCACCAGGTCTAGCTCTTTCCTGACCAGTCTGAAGAAGCCTCAATGCATCTTCTCTTTCCTGGACAACTTTATCTAATGCATCCATGGAATCAACCTCCTTTTCTAATCGTTCTGGACTTGGCATAGGCAATCTCTGCCTCTTGGCCTCCTGCTCGAGAGTTAGAAGCATGTTTCTTTTTTTCAGTAGGACATACCAAAGCTTATGTAAATCTTCATTACTTTTGTTCCTTAACTGCTGACAAGTCCAAGCAGCTCCAGATTTTACTTTTTCTTCTCCCCAATTCTTTGGATCATCAAAAAATTCTTCGAGTCCTTTCCTTGACAATGTGGTATGAAGGAATCTACACTGGTAAAAGGAAGTGATATTTGGCACATTCTTAGGTAGTAAACTAAAAGAAAACCTGCACCCTGTGCTAGCCAGGACCTTCGGAGTCACTAATCTTCAGTACCGCCGAGAGACTTCTCCAGATGAAGGCTACATTGGCCGCAGCCATTTTTTCGCATAATTAAGCAACTACTTCTGTTTCATGTCATAGCTAAACTTTGAAATAACAGTGGAGTTGTGATATAATTCACATACAATAAAACTTAACATTTAAAGTATACAGTTTAGTTTTTGGTATATTCATAGTTGTGCAACCATTATCACTATCTAATTTCAGAAACCTTGTACTCATTAGTAGTCATTTCCTATACCCTTTTCTTCCACACCACTGACCCTGGCAACCACTAATTTACTTTGTGTTGATGCAGATTTGCCTATCCTGGCTGTTTCATATAAATAGGATCATACAAAACATGGCCTTCTGTGACTGGCTTCTTTTATAAAAACTAAAAAAACAATGCTTGAAGAGGGTAAATTTAGGGCATTGTTTGTCATAAAAATTGAGCAACTAAAACATTTTAAAGTTAAGAATCCTGCTCTGCACATGTATGTGACATATTATTCTTACATGACTCTCAGATTAATTTTTTTCCTAGGGTTCATGAACTTTTATTTTTATTGTAAACAAATGGGATACATGTTGTTTGTACATAGAGTAACAGCATACCATTTGCGTAATCATACATTTACATAGGGTAATGATGTTTGAATCATTTATTTTTTCCTCCCCACCCACCCCTCCCACCCCTCTTTTCCCACTATACAGTCCCTCCTCCCTCCATTCTTGCACCTCTCCCACCCCCCATTTTGTGTCATCATCCACTTATCAGCGAGATCATTTGTCCTTTGGATTTTTGAGATTGGCTTATCTCACTTAGCATGATATTCTCCAATTTCATTCATTTGCCTGCAAATGCCAAAATTTTATTATTCTTTATAGCTGAGTAATATTCCATTGTATATATATACCACAGTTTCTTTATCCATTCATCAATTGAAGGACATCTAGGTTGGTTCCACAGTCTGGCTATTGTGAATTGAGCAGCTATGAACATTGATGTGGCTGTATCTCTGAAGTATGCTGATTTTAAGTGCTTTGGGTATAGGCCGAGGAGTGGGATAGCAGGGTCAAATGGTGTTTCCATTCCAAGCTTTCTGAGGAATCTCCACACTGCTTTCCAGAGTGGCTGCACTAATTTGCAGCCCCACCAGCAATGTATGAGTGTACCTTTTTCCCCACATCCTCTGCAACACCTATTGTTGCTTGTATTCTTGATAATCGCCATTCTAATTGGGGTGAGATGGAATCTTAGTGTAGTTTTGATTTGCATTTCTCTTATTACTAAAGATGGTGAACATTTTTTTCATATGTTGGTTGATTGCTTGTAGATCTTCTGTGAAGCATCTGTTCATATCCTTAGCCCATTTGTTGATTGGGTTATTTGTATTCTTGGTGTAGAGTTTTTTGAGTTCTTTATATATTCTGGAAATTAGTGCTGTATCTTAAGTATGAGTGGCAAAGATATTCTTCCACTCTGTAGTCTCTCTTTGCATTGCTAGTTTCCTTTGCTGAGAGAAAGCTATTGAGTTTGAATCTGTCCCAGTTATTGATTCTTGCTTTTATTTCTTGTGCTATGGGAGTCCTGTTAAGGAAGTCTGATCCTAAGCCAACAAGTTGAAGATTTGGACCTACTTTTTCTTCTATAAGATGCAGGATCTGTGGTCTGATTTCAAGGTCCTTGATCCATTTTGAGTTGAGTTTTGTGCAGGCTGAGAGATAGGGGTTTAAGTTTCATTCTGTTGCATATGGATTTCCAGTTTTCCCAGCACCATTTGTTGAAAAGGCTATCTTTTCTCCATTGCATATTTTTGGCACCTTTGTCTAGTATGAGAAAATTGTATTTATTTGGGTTTGTGTCCCTGTCCTCTATTCTATACCATTGATCTACCTGTCTGTTTTGGTGCCAATACCATGCTGTTTTTGTTACTATTGCTTTGTATGCTTTGTGGTATAGTTGAAGTTCTGGTACTGTGATACCCCTGTTTCATTCTTCCTGCTAAGGATTGCTTTAGCTATTCTGGGTTTCTTATTCTGCCAGATGAATTTCATGATTGCTTGCTCTATTTCTGTAAGGTACATCATTGGGATTTTATTTGGAATTGCATTGAATCTGTATAGCATTTTTGGTAGTATGGCCATTTTGACAATATTAATTCTGCCTATCCAAGAACATGGGAGATCTTTCCATCTTCTAAAGTCTTCCTCAATTTCTTTCTTCAATGTTTTGTAGTTTTCATTGTAGAGATCTTTTACCTCTTTGGTTAGATTGATTCTCAAGTATTTTATTCATTTATTTATTTTTTGAGGCTATTGCAAATGGAGTTGTTTTTCTCATTTCCCTTTCAGCTGTTTCGTCGCTTGCGTATAAAAATGCTTTAGATTTATGCGTGTTGATTTTGTAGCCTGCTATTTTGCTGAATTCATTGATGAAGTCTAGAAGTTTTCTGGAGGAGGTTTTTGGATCCTCTAAATATAGGATCATGTCATCCGCAAATAGTGACAGCTTAAGTTCCTCTTTTCCTATTCGTATCCCTTTAATGTCTTTAGTCTGCCTAATTGCTCTGGCTAAAGTTTCAAGGACATCGTTGAATAGAAGTGAAAGAGGACATCCCTTTCTTGTTCCCATTTTTAAAGGGAATGGTTTCAGTTTTTCTCCATTAAGAATGATGTTGGCCATGGGCTTAGCATAAATAGCCTTTATAATGTTCAGGTATGTTCCTACTATCCCTAATATTTTCTAGTGTTTTGAGCATGAAGGGGTGTTGTATTTTGTTGAATGCTTTTTCTGCAACAATTGAAATAACCATATGATTCTTATCCTTAAGTCTATTGACATGATGGATTATGTTTATTGATTTACGGATGTTAAACCATCCTTGGATTCCAGGGATGAACCCCACTTGATCGTGGTGCACAATTTTCTTAATATGTTTTTGGATATGGTTTGCCAATATTTTGTTAAGGATCTTTGCATCTATATTCATCAAGGATATTGGTCTAAAATTTTTTTTCCTTGATGTGTCTTTGCCTGGTTTGGGTACGAGGGTGATATTAGCTTCATAGAATGAGTTCGGTAGGGTACCCTCCTTTTCTATTTCCTGGATACTTTGAGAAGTATTGGAATGAGTTCTTCTTTGAAGTTCTTGTTGAACTCGGCTGAGAATCCATCTGGTCCTGGGCTTTTCTTGGATGGTAGATTTTTAATGACTTCTTCTATTTCATTGCTTGATATTGATCTCTTTAAATTGTGTATGTCCTCCTGGTTCAGTTTGGGAGGAGCATATGTCTCTAGAAATTTGTCAATGTCTTTGGTAGTTTCTATTTTGTTGGAATACAGATTTTCAAAGTAGCTTCTCATGTTCTTTATCTCAGTGGTGTCTGTTGTGATATTTCCTTTTTCATCACGAATTTTAGTAATTTGAGTTTTCTCTCTCCTCTTTTAGTGTGGCTAAGGGTTTGTCTATTTTGTTTACTTAAAGAACCAACTTTTTGTCAATTTTTGAATTGTTTCCTTTGTTTCAATTTCATTGGTTTCAGCTCTGATTTTAATTATTTCCTATCTTCTACTACTTTTAGTGTTGATCTGTTCTTTTTCTAGGGCTTTGAGCTGTAATGTTAGGTCATTTAGTTGTTGACTTTTCATTCTTTTCTGGAATGCGCTCCATGCAATGAATTTTCCTCTTAGTACCACTTTCATAGTGTCCCAGAGATTTTGATATGTTGTATCGTTGTTCTCATTGATCTCTAAGAATTTTTTTATCTCCTCCCTGATGTTTTCTGTTATCCATGTTTCATTCAATAGCATATTATTTAGTTTCCATGTGTTGGAGTAATTTGTTTTTTATTTTGTCATTGATTTCTATTCTCAGTCCATTCTGATCTGATAGAACACAAGGCAGTATCTCAATTGTTTTGCATTTCCTAAGGGCTGCTTTGTGGCATAACATATGGTCTATTTTCGAGAAGGTTCCATGTGCTGCTGAGAAGAAAGTGAATCTGCTCGTTGATGGATGGAATATTCTATATATGTCTATTAAGTCTATGTTACTGTGTTATTGAGTTCTATGGTTTCTTTGGTTGGATTTTGTTTGGAAGATCTATCTAGTGGTGACAGCGGTGTGTTATAGTCACCCAGAATTATTGTGCTGTGGTCTATGTGATTCCTGAAATTGAGAAGGATTTTTTTGATGTACAGGGATGCACCATTGTTTGGGGCATAAATATTTACTATTGTTATGTCTTCCTGATTTATGGTTCCCTTAAGCAGTATGAAATGTCCTTCTTTATCCCTTCTGACTGACTTTGGCTTGAAGTCCACTTTATCTGATATAAGGATGGAAACCCCCGCTTTTTTACTGAGTCCATGTGCGTGGTAGGTTTTTTCCCATCCTTTCACCTTTAGTCTGTAGATGTCTTTTCTATGAGATGAGTCTCTTGCAGGCAGCATATTGTTGGGTCTTTCTTTTTAATTCATTCTGCCAGTCTGTCTTTTGATTGATGAGTTCAGGCCATTAACGTTCAGGGTTATTATTGAGAAATGATTTGTATTCCCAGTCATTTGGCTTATTTTTGGTTTTTAAGTTGGCTTGGTTTCTCCTTTGAGTGGTTTTTCTCTAAGGTAGTTCCTCCCTTTGCTGACCTCCATTGTTTTTCATTTCCTCCTCATGGAATATTTTGAGAACATTCTGTAGTGCAGGCTTTCTATTTGTAAATTCTTTTAACTTTTGTTTATCATGGAAGGATTTTATTTCATCTTCAAATCTGAAGGTAAGTTTTGCTGGGTATAGGATTCTTCGTTGGCAACCATGTTCTTTCAGAGCTCGAAGTACGTTGTTCCAGACCCTTCTAGCTTTTAGAGTCTGGGTTGAGAAGTCGACTGCTATCCGTATTGGTCTCCCCCTATATGTAATCTGATGCTTTTCTCTTGTGGCCTTCAAAATCCTATCTTTATTTTGAATGTTAGGCATTTTCATTATAATGTACCTTGGTGTGGACCTGTTGTTATTTTGTGCATTTGGTATTCTGTAAGCCTCTTGTATTTGATTTTCCATTTCATTCTTCAAGTTTGGGAAATTTTCTGATATTATTTCATTGAATAGGTTGTTCATTCCTTTGGTTTGTATCTCTGTGCCTTCTTCAATCCCAATAATTCTTAAATTTGGTCTTTTCATGATGTCCCATAGTTCTTGGAGATTCTGTTCATGATTTCTTACCATCTTCTCTGTTTGGGCAACTTTATTTTCAAGATTAAATATTTTGTCTTCATTGTCTGAGGTTCTGTCTTCCAAGTGGTCTAGTCTTTTGGTGATGCTTTCCATTGAGTTTTTTATTTGGTTTATTGTTTCCTTCATTTCAAGTATTTGTTTTTTTTTTTTTTTTTTTTTTTTTTTTTTTTTTTTTTTTTTTTTTTTTTGAGAATCTCTTTGTTGAAATGATCTTTTGCTTTCTGCAGTTGCTCTTTCAGCTTACTGGTATTATCATTCATTGTCTGCATTTGCTCTCTTATCTCATCCTTCACTTCGTGAATCATCTAAATCATGTATAATCTGAAGTCCTTTTCTGACATTTCTTCTAACATACTGTCACTGGATTCTATTAATATAGAATCTAGTTTTGTTTGGATCATTTTCTTCCCTTTTTTTTTTCATGTTGTTCATGTATCTTCCCTTCTAGCAGTGCAGATCTGGGGTATTGCAGATTTCCCCCTATAGGCTTATAGTGGCCCTATGGGTTTCCAAAACCTTTTCTTTAAGGGGAGATCAATATTAGCAGTGCCCAATTCAGACACTATGCAATCCTAGACCAAATAGCCCCTATGAGGACAATAACAAAATTGTCATAATAAATAGAATGAGTTCAAATATTATCTTCAGTAAAACAAACAGATTTGCAATAAGGTCTGCAGTTTCTAATGGAGGACAAAGAGGATGTAGAATGTGGCTGTTAATGAGATAAGAAAAGAATATACAGAAGTTCTAGATAATAGAAAGGGTGAGAGTGTAATCAAAAGAAATTGGATGTTAGCATGTAAAAAAGGGAGAAAGAGACTCTGAGGGAACAGGTAAACAAACGGAAAAGAGAGCAAGAATAGTAAAGAAATAAAAACCTTTTTCAATAAGGAGAAAAAAGAAAATCTACAGTATAACAGTCATAGTAATGAAACCTCCCAGAGTTCAGTAGTCTGATGCAGGAGAGCTACCTGACAATGAGCTTCAAGCCTCCAGCAGGCGTCTCAGGATGGGTTTTGCCCCACCTAAAGATCAGAGCTATGGCTTCCCGGATTATCTAGGATGGCTGCTCTGGCTTGGAAATGTGTTGGCAAATGGGGAGCTGCAGCTCAGGGTGTGGCCGTGGTCAGCAGGAGGTTCTGGAGGCGGGATGCAGTTGATCAGGCAGGCGTCCTGGAGGTGGGGTGTGTTTGGTGTGGTTGTGGGATCCTGGAGGCCAGGTGCAATTGGTCAGTCTGGGGTTCTGGTGATAGGGCACAGTCAGTTGGTCTGGGGGTCCTGGCGGCAGGGAGCAGTCAGTCGCTGTGAGGGCCCCTGCCCAGAGGCAGGGAGTGATTGGTCGAGGTGAGGGATCCTGGAGATGGGGCTCAGTCAGTCCGGCCAGGGGTCCTACGGGGCCTGGCTGTTGTCTCAAAATGGCGGCAGCCACATGTAATCAAACCTGCAGTTACTGTGACAGAGAACTTCCAGGCAACAGCAGGCAGCTGGTGCTCCACAGTGGTCGGCGATCAGTTTGCTGACTGTTGTCCGACGATCGGGAGGTGAACCTCGTGCATTGGGTGATAGATAGGTGTGAGGCAGGCGATGGACAGGTGAGAGGCAGGCAAATGGCGAATGATAGGTGCGCGACAGTGAGCAATCAAGAAACAGATATCCTCTGCTTGAAACCGGAGTTAGGGAGCGACAAGGAACCAGCCTCCCTCTAGTCTGCCATCTTGGATCATCCCTTGAACTGTCTTAATATTCAGCAGGAACCCCTTGTTTGGAGACAAAAAACAATAACAGTTTAGAAGGTATATTGATAAAATGAATGTAATTCAATATAGAAATGACCACTTTTAGGTATAAATGCTATTAATGGTGTATATTAAGAAAAAATTCACTCATCTTTTATGGAGGAACTAAAACTACTTCTCTATTATGTTTAGACAGTCAGTGTAGCTGTTTTGTAGAAATGTATTTACTTTTGAGCTATACCTGGGAACACTTCCTGATGTGACTCTGCCCCCTTCAAAGGAAGAGTTTGGTACTAAAAGAAAAGTTGGTGGTTGGTATTTTAATGTCTGCTGCGTACCTCCTTGTCTAAAGCAAGTCCTCCTGTTCCTTGAGCATTTCTAAAATATATAGATCAAATATGATGTTAAATCACAGATTACTAGACTTTGAGGGATCTTGGGAAAACCAAGAGGAGCCTAGATGTTCTAATTAAGTTAGTTTTTATTAAATAGAAGTGTTTCTTATATTATTTTTAGTCCAAGGCATTCTAAAAGAATTAGTGTCTTGCATTTCAGGAATATAAGAGAATGTACTTTTTGTTTTTTTAATCCTGTGGTTCTCCATCCAGTTTTTCAGAGTGTTTTCCTTTTAGGGTTTCTTTCTCTTCCATTAAACTGACTCTGTAAGTTCTCAGTTCTGTTTAAAACCAGCTAGTAGGAGAATCTCCTGTCAGGATGGGAGAGTTTAGAGTACTTAACCCTCCTCATCTTCTCACTGAAAACTTTCACTATAACAACTATTAATGTGAGTGGTCTACAATAGATGTTTTTAGTTTCCCTGCAAAGTCATTTGGTTTGGTCAGCATGAGAATGTATGGTTAGCTGGGATGGAAGATTTGCTGGTTAGAATGTTCTTTGGCAAATGGCGGGGAAGTATGGCTCTGGGAATGAACCACAGCTAAAGTTGCAGCAGAGGACTGATTTGTAATTGGCTCAGTGTTCACAAAGACCTAGTTAGTGATCTTTGCTTATTTATAAGATTACCACAGTTTTTCTAACTAAACTTATCATTCCCTTGATTTTTGTATTTAGGCTTGACATTTAATGTATTTTGAAATTTAAAGGAATATCATAGGAGTAATGAAAATATTTTGAGAAAGGATAAAAAGGTTGAAGAATCTTAATCTAAACAATGATTTGCTAAAGGGAGATTTTCAGAAATTCTTTGGTTCGAAGAATCGTTGCAGGCCTAGAAAGAAATTGAGGTATCCTAGAGAGTCCTAGAGAGAACCATGTGAAGTTTCACAATAGAATGGATAAAAACAACTTACTCCATAAAGTACCATGCAGCTATTCATTATGGATAGGGAAAAGTTTGTACCTTTGTCAGAGTTAAAACTCTTGGCTATGTAACATGATGTAGAGAAAGTTCGAGTTGCAGAGAACACTTGAACGCTAGTTAAGGAAATAGTCTTCTGCTTCCATACCCTGGAGTGTTGAAGGTTAAGTTCTTAGTTTTTAACATCTTAGAAATCTGAAAGTATTCTGTTACTAAGAGTCATTATTTTTTAATTGATTATATTAGAGCAATCACATTAAATTTTTTCAATTTCCCATAGTCCTATATCCCTTACAACTGTTTCATTTTTGTATTTATCTTCTAATCTGTGTGCATACTTTCTTAGTAATGATACTTAAAAAATGGATTAAGGGCTGGGGAGATAGTTCAGTTGGTAGAGTGATTGCCTTGCAAGCACAATGCCCTGGGTTTAATCCCCAGCACTGCAAAAAAAAAAAAAAAAAAAAAAAAAAGGATTAAGAAGAAATATTGATCTAGAGAAATTGATAATGATTTTTTTTTTTTTTTAAGGTATGTGTTGGGTGGAGGAGCATTATGTATGGAACTTCTCACAAAACAGGTAATTATTTTCTTGTACTCAATTTGCAGTCTCAGTGGAGTGTTTTGATTATGTAGATTAGATATTAAGAGAAAAGTTCTTATGTATATCTAAAGAGAACAAAATTGTTTTAAAAAGTAGATGCTATTACACGATGGTAGAATATATTTTGACATACCATACATACATGGAATATAACTTCCCATTCTTGTGGTTGTTCATGATGTGGAGTTACACTAGTTGTGGTTGTGTATTCATATATAAACATAGGAAAGTTATGTCCAGTTTATTCTTTCTCATCCTCCCTTCCCTTCATTCCTCTTTGTCTAATCCAGTGAACTTCTATTCCCCCCCCCCCCGCATTGTGAGTCAGCACCATGTATCAGAGAGAACATTTGGCTTTTGGTTTTTTTTGGGATTGGCTTATTTCACCTAGCATGATAGTTTGCAGTTCCATCTATTTACCGGCAAATACCATAATTTCTTTCTTCTTTATGGCCGAATGACATTCCATTGTGTATAGGTTGGATCCATAGCTTAGCTATTGTGAATTGAGCTGAATAACATCTACTTTAAAAATAATTTTTGTTTTAATAGCACCTACTTTTTCTTTCTTCTTCTTTTTTTTTTTTTTTTTTTTTTTTCTGTGATTGAATTCGAGGGCACTCAATCACTGAATCACATCCCCAGCCCTCATTTGTATTAGAGATAGGGTCTCCCTGAGTTGCTTAGCACCTCACCGTTGCTGAGGCTGGCTTTGAACTTTGGATCCTCCTGTGCTGTTGGGATTACAGGCATGTGGCGCCCTGGCTGGCATTAATAGCACCTACTTTTAATAATGAAAAAGTTATTCAAAGTAAACCAGCAAAATGGCATTGTACTTTGTGCTGAAATCATGCTAGGGTAAGCATTGAGAATGCTATTCATTTAAGTTTATAATTTGCTTATGTGGGCACTTAGAATGTAGGCTTCTTTTGTTATTTCTGAAAGTTGTCCAACTCATACTTTTCCCCCTTTAATACCAACTGCTTCTTAATGCTGATTTGCTATTGTTGGATTCCTATATGTCATTCTGTTAAGGAATACTGCATCACTTTGTTTGTCACTGTTTTATTTATTTGTTTTTTCCTGTAGGGCTGGAGCAGTGCCTATTCAATAGAATCAGTCATCATGCAAATAAATGCCACCTTAGTCAAAGGCAAGGCCAGAGTGCAGTTTGGAGCAAATAAGGTACTTTTATTAAGAATTCATCTTGTAAAAAAAAAAAAAAAAAGCATCTTGTGTTAACCTTATGAAGCTTCTGTCTTGTTTTCATTCTTTTTGAGACAATTTATTTCATTTTCATTTGATTTATTTTCTTGTTAATAAAAGTGAACTATAGAAAATAGAAGTGTAAGAAATGAAGATATTCATTAATAATCAATTATTTAGTATCTGTTCTTTTAGTCTTTTTTTACAGTCACATAGGCAAATCTGCCTAGAGTTTTAAACTTATTATTTTTGGTATGTATACCCTAATAAGTAAAAAAAATCATAAGTACTTTGTGGTTTCTTCACACAGAGATCACACTATAATAGTTAAATCCTAGTCAACTTTAATGTGCTAGACTCTACTCCAAAATTATATTAACTCTTTCAACCTAATAGGTATGTACTGTTATTGTCCCAGATGAGGAAACTGAAGGACACAGAAGTTAGGTAACTTATCTAAGGTCAAAATGGCAGAGCAAGCATTGGAACCAGAATCTGACCATATTCTCTACTGTTAACCACCTAGTTTGGTACTTTATTCACTTTATCAGATACATCTTTCAAGATGGAATTGTAGTTATCAATAAGTACTTAAATGAGCTAAGAATATACTCTGAAGATAGTATGTTTTGGAAACATACGTGAGATGGAAATAATCCTGATTTAATTTTTTTATTTGAATGTTTTGTGTTGCTCGTTGTGAGTTTTGTATTAAATGTCTAACAGTATGAAATTTAAAGATATTTATAACCATATTGTACCTCAAATTGAGTCTACTAGAATCTTTTTTAAAATATATATTTTAGTCGTAGATGGACACAATACTTTTTTTTTTTTAAATTTATTTTTTCTGTGGTGCTGAGGATCCAACCCAGTGCCTTACACATGCAAGACAAGTGCTCTACCACTGAACAACATACAACTCCACCTGCCCTAGAATCTTAATTCACAGTAAAAGCAAAATGTTGAAAAGGTCATTTTAAAACATCATTTTTTTTTTTAAGCAGGTATTTCTTTACACTGGAACAAAATAACATTTTATATAAAATCCAGAAGTTGAACAGTTTTCTAGCATTCAGTAATTAGATTTAACCTGTATTTCTTAATGGTATATATACTTTATATATTACTGTTTTAATGCTTAAATGTGGCAATCAAATGATTATGGACTAGAACGTGAAATATTTTGTTTACTTGAGGTGGGATCTTGCTTTGCTACCCAGGCTGACCTGGAACTCATGATCTTCTTGTGTCAGGCTCCAAATTAGCTGGGATTACAGGCTAAAAAAATTTTTTTAAATGATGAAATATAAATACATTCTTCCTAAATGTAGAGTTTATAAAGTAGATAAAAGTACAAAAAAAATTAAAAAGGTCACTTGTGATTTGACTATCTAGAAATATACCAGAATGTTAATAGTGTTTCTAGTCTTTTCAATATTTTCTTCCTGGCATCTGTTTATATGTAGAACATGTTAAATTTGAATCATCTTAAAAAAAATATTTAGCTTATTTTCTTTTTAAAAGAGAAAGTTTGAAGGGCTCAAACCAGTGATCTTAGTGAGTAATCAAAAGAAGATTTTGCCAGTACCTCACTGTGCAAACTTTCTTCTCTGGGCCTCTGATCTGTATCTGGAGTACAATTGAACAGGGTATATTAAGTCTTTTCCAGTTTTAAAATTCTGTCTTTATTCTATGTTGAAGATCTCTTAGAATCAATCAGTGTCAGTATAATTGCTTTAAACTTTTCTGTTCTCTGTGATTTGCGGTTTTCTTGGCAAGTAAATATAATTTTATATATAGGTTGTTGAATAGATTAGCATATTAAAAGTACAGTGACATATTGCTTAAAGGCAGGTGCTTTGTGAGGAATGTGTAACAGGGCAGTTTTGGTATGTGAACATCATAGAGTATGCTCATTACATAAACTAAGATAGCTATGATGTCACTAGTTGACATAATCTTTTGGGACCACAATCCTACATGCTGGCCTTCATCACTTGTTGACTGAAGTGTTGTGCTTTGTGTGACTATGTCTTAGAAGTTGAATTAGTTTAGTGAATTGCTATGAAAACTCATTGTTCAGTTTTCTTTTGATTAAGAAATATTTGTCAGTCAAAAAATTGGAAACTGCATCATGAGTTTCACCTTCCTCAGTTCCAAAAAGTCTGCAGGGAATGGTCTAAATGTTAACTTTAAAAATACTACTAAAAAAAAACAAACTGAATTGAAAGTAAATAAAAGTCTGTGATGCTGAGCTCAGTGGAGCACTCCTGCAGTCTGAGCAACTCAGGAGGCTAAGGCTAGAGGATTGCAAGTTTGAGACCAGCCTCAGCAACTTAGCAAGACCCTGTCTCAAAAATAAATAAATAAAAAAATAAAAAAAATCCTGTGGTACGGGTTGGTGGAACAGCTTGGTGGCAAGAGCACTTGCCTAACTTACATGAGGCCCTGAGTTTGATTCCCAGTACCACACACACAAAATAATAGTAACAATAATGGTGGTAATCATACTACCCGTGATAATAAGCCTGAAAAAAAAAAAAAAAAAGAATTCAAAAAGGCACAAATGGTGTTAAAAATATGCTATTCTGTGTGTGTATATGTATGTGTCTGTGTATGTGTGTGAGAGGGAGAGTGTGGGTGCCTAAGAGAAACAGGCAAGGGCATATAAATGTGCTTGTGTAAGCATAGAGATCTTTGGAAGAATATTTAACAAGTGTAACTATAGTTTCTGATAAGGATTTTTAAAAATATTGGTTGGGGGTAGGTTAGAGAGGAGAGGTACTTTAAATTGTTTTGTGTTCTTTGAATTTCTTTTTTGCCATGTAAATATTATTTTACAATATTTAAAAAGATACTGTCAGCTGTTTAAAATAAATGAATGAACTTGCCTTCTGAAAATGTTACTAAAATGATGTAAGTATACATAAGTACTGAAAAACAGAAGTTTCCCCTCAACAGGCCGGATAGAGACAGCATCCAAAGCATGGAGCTGAGAACTCGCCAGCTCTGTGTAGGCAGGAGTTGAGAGAGGTAGAAGTACAGTCTTGCCATAAGTGTCTTTTATTTTTGTCCTTTTTGTGAAAATATAGACTGGGTGAAAAACACTTTTAAAATTATTTTTGAGATGACACAACTGCATATTTTATATATTTTAGTGTTTAGATGCCTTATGGCAGGGCTGTACTGTTTTGAAATTGAAAATGTCTACCCTGTTTAAAAAAAAATGGGAAAAGGATATAACAAGTCTATTTACAGAAATAGAAATAAGTGGCTTGTGAACATATGGAAACACACTCAGCCTCACTCAGTAATAGAAATACAAATCAAAAACCACAACTAAAAGTCCTTCTTTACCAGATGTCAAAAATGGCAAAGATTTCATGAAGTACTGTTGATGAGGTTGTATGGAGGCATTCATAGATGGTTTGAAACAGGCTTGGAGTGGACACATCAGCAATACTTCAGAATTATGAAGTCACATAATGTCTTTTGACTCAGATCTACATTAGACATTTTTACCAGTACTTTGCACATCTATGTATAAGGTTGCTCTTACAACAATAGACTATTCATGAATGTTCTTGTAACATCCTTGAGGATATATAAGAATCCATAATAATTGTTAGTTGGATGGAGAAGGGAATTGGTGGTTGCAGGAATAGTAAGGAAGGAAAGTTTCCCTTGAATTGTCCTTGTATATTTTTTTGATTCTTCTGTGCAAATTTATTATTCAGAAATCCTATGACATAATATAATAGATAGATATATACCACTATGGAGAATGCACATGACATATAATTGGAAATTAAGATGTATGTTAAAAACCCATCATACAGCTGGGGAGATAGCTCAGTCGGTAGAGTGCTTGCCTTGCAAGCACAAGGCCCTGGGTTCGATCCCCAGCACCCAAAAAAGAAAAAAAAAAAAATTATTTCTCAGTTTTTATAGGAAAAAAAAAAAAAAAAACCCATCATACACACTTGGCTCCTTTAAGAGGATTCTGTATTTTTATGAAAAGAGGACTCCATTAGTAATGGCTTGGTGCCTACTATGGGCATTTTTTAGATTTCATACTCAAAATGTCATTCACATGTATAGTGCTTGAAGCTTAATATTCTTATTTGAAAGTAATACTTTGTAGTTTCTTTTTGGATATAAGTTAATGAGGAAGAGAGCATGGATTTTACTCATGTCCAAATGAGTATCCTTTAACTTGATCCATCAGGGTGGAGAGGGACACTAGAAAACTCTATACTTGCCCAATGGTAGAAAGGCTTATGAAAATGAACTGTGAAGCTTGTAGGTTTTTATTGGAGTACTGTTTTGGTTTTGTTATTCTTAAAAATTGTAGAGAATAATGAAATGAAAAGTGAGGTATTAAAATTGGTTTAGAAATAGAAATATTGTTTCCTATATTTTAAGCACAGCCATGATGCATCCATACATTTACTATAACAATTCTCATCTGGTTACAGTTTTGATTTAAAATGTGTAATTCTCTTTCAGAATCAATATAATCTAGCAAGAGCCCAGCAGTCCTATAATTCCATTGTACAGATACATGAGAAAAATGGTATGTTTAATTCAATAAGCATTTGCCATTTATAAAGTTTTATATAATGTATTGATATTTATCCTTTTTTCTTTAATTTTTTAATCAAGTACTGTTTCAGTGAAAAAATTTATCGTGTGCTGTATCCAAAATCTTTGAATGAATCTTCTAACATCTGCTACTTTCTGTATCTTTATGTCCTAAACACTTGGCATAGACACCTCTTGAGTCAAGATTTTCAAGTAGGTTAATGACTGAATCACAGCACTCACTTGAAATGTATTTTATTGAATAGAAAGTGAGTTAAAGGCAACTCTTTACAGACAGAGTTCTTGATATAATTGGGTAAATGCAATAAGTATCATAATCGGCTATTTCTGAAACATCTTCAAAGTACTAGTACTTTTGACAATTTTATACAATTTTCTATTCAAGTAAGAATAATTCTAATTTCAAGCAGTGTCTTTAAATATCTTTCATTAACTTTATTGGCTTTTAAATTTTGCTTGTATTCACAATGCACATGTTTTGAGGTTTTTGTCTCTTAACAGTGAAAGAAAAACAACAAAAAACTAATTGGAAGACCTATTTTCAAGTACCATTTTTGTCACCCACTAGGCACTTTGACCCTGAGCAAGCCTCAATTTCCAATCTTTAAAATTGGCATGTGTGTCTTGCCACCCTTGTGAAGAAAGAGTAGTGTGCATGCATAGTACTTTGCAAGCAAGTGCTGATAAGACTCATTGTAGTAGTGGCACATCCTTGCACAGTGTCACTTTTGTGCCAATTTAATAATAGAAAGTAGTTTTCCTTAAAGAAGAGTGTTTGTAGTAAGTATTCTTTACTTTGATAGGTATGTGGTAGTTTATAACTTAGGATTTGGGTTTTACACTTTTATTTAAATGACAAAACAAACTTGTCACTTTTTAAGTGATTGCTTACTTCTGGAAATACTACTCAGAATAATTTTCAGCCTTATGAGGAAGACGATAATGGCTTTTAGGACAAGACCAGGTTTTCATAATGATCATTTCTTGTACCCCCAATGAGTAGATCCAAAGAAACTTATACACTATTTCAGAACCATGTAGTACCCCACAAATCTTGGTGTTTTAATGACAGTTTTATACCAAACAGTACTTGTTCTAATTTGCCTTTTTTTTTTTTTTTTTTTTTGTGGTGCTGGGGATTTGAACCCAGGGCCTTGTGCTTGCGAGGTCTAATTTGCCTTTCTATGGAACTTTGTGGAGCCTGGGAAAAGATGACCTTTTTTTTTTTATTTTTTTTATTTCATTTTTTTCTTAAAGCAGATAAGAGGCATTTAAATATATTTACAGAAATTGCTGTATTTGAGTGTGTGGGTGTGTGTAAACTTAGCTGCGATGAAAGAGCAAGAGAATCAGAATCAGGAAAAATGGATTCTAGTTTTTTGTTTTTAAATATGCACATCTTTTTTCATTTTTATTTGACAGATAAAATTATATTGTGTATAATGTGTTTTGACATAAATGTATGTGTATATATCTATAGTCATATTGAATAACTAAATCTGGCTAATTAAAATGTTACCTCAGTTATAATTTTTGTGATGAGAACGCTTACCTGCATTTTTAGTATTTTTCAAGAATACAGTGTATTAACTATGGTCACCATGTTATACAACACAGAAATGAATTCTTTGACTTTGTTACTATTCACTTAGTCATGTACCTTGCTTCAATGCTTCCTTCCTCATTTGTAAAATGATATCATTATACAATATGATATCATATATAATCCAAGTTCCTCTTATTTGAAAATGCCAGGATTTTGCTTGAGGTAAGTTGTTTTCAGTGAGGTTTACTTTCAAATACCTAACATGTAGGCTAATATTGCACACTGTTATCTTTGGCTAGGGATGCCATAATAACAAAGATCTTTATTAAGCTAAAAACTCGAGCACAATTTATGCATAGAAGATAACTTCATATTGTGAACACATAAGAATGCTGTGTTAACCCAGTGTGAGTTTAATTTTTACAGTAGGTTTAAACACCAGATTTTGAGTAGAGTCTGTGCCTAACCTTAAATGCCAGCTCTCCTAGTTGGCTTAAAGATTAAAGTGTTATAACTTTTTTTTTTTTTTTCTTCCTGTTCTATTTCAGGCTGGTACACTCCTCCAAAGGAAGATGGCTAAAATATGTTGACTCTCATATGTTTGGACCAATGTTGCTTTAAAGAAAATCTTCCCAACATGCAGATACAAGCTTTGAGTGCCCTATAACAGCAGTACCGAAGATGTTAGCTAATAGATATTTTAGTGGATAATCTGTCAACTGACATCCAGTATAAGTTACAGCCATTTCATTTTGCTCACTTTAGTTATCTTGGATTGAGCAGTGGGGCCTTTACTGTATTTTCCTGATAAATACACTTACTGGCCACTCCTTATCTCTTTTTCTTGAAAAGTGAAATCTTTTAAGCAGGCAAGTCAGCATCAGGTTACTGCAGTTGCGACTTGGCAGTGACTTTCCTATGTTGAGTCCATGGGTTACGAGGATTTGCAAAATACTGTTCCATTTAGAGCCAATAAAAGTTTAATCAATGTTCAATATTGGTTTAGAAAATTTTAAGTCTTCTAAACCACAGCCTTTTTAAGGCCTAAAACCATTTTATGATATTGCCAACGTAATGACAGGAAATTTACTCATTAAATTGTTAAACATTTTTTATGGCTATATGAAGATATGAACTGTTTCCTGAAGGTATGCTCTTACTTGAATTGTACTTTTTAGGCAAAGCAAAGTAAGGCAGTGCCACTTAAGGCTTGTGAGTAGTAATTTCCACTGGGGCAGCAGAGTCTTGCTGGGCTGAATCTGCTTCTTGTTGGTTCAATATTTCTTACGAAGAAGAGCCACAATATAGAGCTTGAAGTTATTTAAAATACTAAGTCATTTTACCTTTCCATTTTATTAACGGGATGTTGCAATTATTTGTAAACTAATAAACTTATAAAGTGATTGGCATGAAGACAGACTTCCTTGAGCAAAAAGCTATATAGTTAAGTACAAAAAGATACCTGATTTGGAGATTCTTAAAATTTTTGTTGTCATGACAATGGCTTTTACAACCAAAAGACTAATAGGATCTCTTAATTCTTTTGTAAAACCTGACTCAAATCAATGTACTCTCCATTTTATTGCCTTACATGAATCAGTCCTGTTTGGTTGGTGAGAGATTTCTTTTTTTTTTTTTTTTTTTTTTTTTTTTTTTTTTAAATAAACCCAAGTTTGATTTAAAAATAAATTCTAGTTATTAAGCACTTTTTAAAAGAAACCCAGAAGCACATTTTTTCTGCACAAACCAGTTTCAAAGTTCAAACGCATTTCTTATGCATTTGCTTTAAGATTTGGTTTTTAACTCTGTAAACCCTATTCAAGAGATTTGGCACTTATGCATTATTGTATTTCTTTTGATTTTAATTTGGTTAGGATAGTAGATAAAGATTTTCTTTATCTTGCTCACTTGGTTACATTTATATAAAGCTCTGATTGCCAGTTGCTCAGATAACAAGTGACAAGGCAGAATTCTTTAAAGCATTAAAGTTCCTTAAGCCTAAGGCTAAATCTTGAATACATTATTGAATTCTTTAATATCCTGATAGCTAGCAGATTGACAGCTGCACATTTGGCATGCTTTGTTTTTTGGATTTTATTTTTCATTGCAGATTTATTTGGCAATGTACAGTAAATTTTGTAAACTTGCATCAAGTTTATGAATAAAGAACCATTTAAAAATTACTTTGTCACCTTTCCCTCATAAGAGATACGGTGCTTTAGGTATGTTTCAGGTAGGCTCTGTTGAATTTCTCGAATAGGAATTTAAGGAGGACTGGGATTTGGGGGAGTCTTGAGAGGAAGAGAGGCAGACTTAAAAAAAAAAAAAAAAATCTAGAGAACCTAGAAATAGTGCATACATGCCTGGTATACCCAGCTTTTCCTCAATCTTTTCCATTATCCACACTCAACTCTTTAAATTTGGCTGCCATTTTCTTCATGGCTGTCTTTAATTTCCCTAGTTACAATAATCTGTTGTTCTTTTTCTATACCTATGGCCTCCTTTTACACACTTGTCAGGTTATCTCATAAGTAGTTCAGAGGTGGAGAATTGCAGGCTCAGTACTCTGCTTGAGACTTTTCTGTGCCAGTTTCATCTTTGGATTGAATGATATATCTGGATGTGCAGTCACCTTACTTGGTCTAGGGGTAGGTAATGGCCCTTTCTGAGTGTCTCCTTAGGAGGAAATCTTTAGAAGTCCCACCAAGAATACTTCCTCTCACATTTACTAGTGTCCACCCTTAAACCAGTGGCTGGTGGAAAGAAAGAAACCAACCTGATTAGTTTGGACCGTTGGTTTTCAAAGTATGATTTCGAAGACCTTTTAGGAGGCTTTTAAGGTCGGAACATTTTCACTTGTTCTGAAAGTGCAGTGGAGTTTTCCGGAGGCTACAATTTTCGTTTTCTGTTAAGCCGCTAATCAGATTTTCAAAGTGTTAAGTGATATCACACTATTTACTCTTGGGGGGAGGGAGATTTGGAAGTTAATTTTCATTGAATTATCGTAATATATAGAATTCTTTTAAAAATATTTTAATATGGTAAATACTGTTAAAACACAAACCCTTTGGTGTCAATATTTAAGCACGAAAAGGGCCCAAAGACCAAAATGAAAACCACTAGTTTAGATCATTCATCTTGAGCTGGGGGTCAAATCATGGATCCCTCAGTCCCGATGTGCTGGAGGAATGGATGTTAGGAGGGGACGCAGCTGCATCTCCTGTGAATTCCCATTCCTTCTGTTGTGGTTATCTTCAGCATCCATTAGAATTGACGCAGAGTTTGTTAAAACACAGATTGCTGTGCCTTCCCCCGCGGTATCTGAGTAACCTGAGGTAGAGAGAACATCCTAAAGCAATAGTTCCCAGGAAACGATGCTGCTGGCGGGGAAATGGTGCATGGTTTAGGGTGAGCTTTCACATCAGTTATCAGCCACTTTACAAAGGCAGGTGCTATTTTGTGCCGGCTTACACAAAACCAAAAAGGCTACAAATTAGGTTCACTGGATGCTGAATAAATGCGGCGCATTTTCACGCTAATTTTTAAAAAATGGATCTTGTCCCGTCAAAAGTTGGGGGTTATGCTATTTAACAGACATTGGGACTTTGTAAAGGCCAATAAATACTGCCTAGTTCCTACACTCAACTCATGACTCAGACGAAAATATGAACTGGCAAAACAGCGGCTGCAAGTTCACTGAAAGGTTCAGAAGAAAAAGAACGTGTTCGGACTGCAAGAGGGAGGAAGTTCAGAGTATTAAGACGCGCAGCCACATAACCTTCCAGAACTGACAGGCGCTCTCAACTCCTGCGCCGGAAACCGGTGGCCAAAAGTCACGCGGGAGCCTCCGCAGGGGCCCTCCCTTTCCCCGGCCGACCGGCCGGAAGTGGCGCGGGCGCCTGCGCAGTGTGCACTTACCGTGAGATCGTACACCGGCCTATCCAGGTGCTTCCGAGCCGCCGTAGTGCTTGTGCGGGCGGGTTGGCGAGGAATGGAGCCGGTGGGCGGCGGTGGCGACCGCTGCGGCTCCTCCTCCACAGACCCACGGAGCACCTTCGTGTTGAGTAACCTAGCGGAGGTGGTCGAGCGTGTGCTCACCTTCCTGCCCGCCAAGGCGTTGCTGCGGGTGGCTGGGTGAGGAGTGAGGAGGCGGGAAGCTGACCTGTTTTCATTCCCGGGGCTGGTGGGGTGGGAAGACACCCTCGAGACTTAAGAGTTCCCTTGTCTTACTTGAGACGACCGCCACTTCCGAGGTGTCTCTGCTACAGTGTTTCTGGGGACTTTTTTGAGTGCGAAGTTCCCCGAGGTTTTATCTGCGTCCGGCTCTTCCTCCGAACCAGCACCCAGACACCTACCTCACCTGGGGACTTTGGATCCTGCAGGGATCTCCTGCTGCCACGCTAGCGGGTGGGTGGGGAGCGGTCTTTGAGCCATGGGAGAGATGAATGTCCGCAACCCTTTGTGCATTTGCGTCCTCAGTGTATGCCGCTTGTGGAGGGAGTGTGTTCGCAGAGTGTTGCGAACCCATCGAAGTGTGACCTGGATCTCTGCGGGCCTGGCGGAGGCCAGCCACCTGGAGGGGCATTGCTTGGTCCGCGTGGTAGCAGAGGAGCTTGAGGCAAGTAAGAAGGGTTGTCTGCAGTCAGTTGCAGGGTTGGTGGGTCAGCCTTTGGTAACTAATATTTTAAAATCCCAATATTGTATATATCCTTATTTTTGTTAATTTAGAGAACATTTTCTCATGCCAGTGAAAAGGTTTTTGTAATAAACCTTTAGTGACTGTATTGTAAGGATACGCTGTAATTTATTTGACCATTCATCAGATATTAACTTATAATAAGGCTTCACAGACACTTTCCCTTGAAGCAAGTGGTTTTTGTCTCTGTTTTCCAGGTAATGCAGTTGTCTCCTGCACAGTAGAGAGTTAAGAACCAAAACTTACTCCCAAGTATTTCAATGCCTGTCCTGTACTATTTAGTATCTCTGGGTCCCCTTTTCAAAAGGTGGGCCAGTAAGTGGGAAATAAAGAATTGGACTGTGAAGTAGGACAGTGAGACTGATGTCTCACCAGTGTGTGAAAAGGGACCCCTTTGAGAGTAAATTACCAACCTGATACTCTAATCACTCTCTACTTTTAGTATGTATAATGTACAAACAAGAAAATTCTACATAATCACAATGCAGCCATCAAAATCAGGAAACTATGATTGATCTATTTTTGCCACCAGATCCTCAGACTCCATTTCGTTTGTCAGTTGTCCCAGTAATGTTTGTCATAACAAAAGGATTCAGTTTGGAATCCTTTTACCAGTCACTTTAAATAAAGGTCATGTTTCTTTGGTCTGGAACAATTTCCTCAAGCTTTTGTGTGTGTGTTTTTGGGGATTGAACCCAGGGCCTTGTGCTTGCAAGGCAAGCACTCTACCAACTGAGCTATATCCCTAGCCTTCTCAAGCTTTTTTACTTTCCCAACCTTGACACTTAGGAAAATTAGAAACTACTTGTGTTGTAGAGCATCCATGAACTGGTTTTGTCTGAGGTTTATTCCATTCAGATTATGTTTTCTTTGGCAAGAATAGCATAGCAGTGATGTTTACTCTTCTCACAGCATCCTTTCAGGTAGCATATGACTTTCACTTGTCCCATTACTGGTGAGATTACCTTAAATTACTAGATTCATTTGGTATCTGCCAGGTGTCTTTACTATAAAATTAAGTTTCCCGCTGAAATGGGTATTTTGTGGAGAGCTACTTTGAAATCATTTGAGTCCTCTTTCAGTTTATTCACTTATATTTGTATATACTCTTGGTCAGTTTTTCAAGGATACATCTGTTACTATCAGTATTTTTTTTTTTTTGCATACTGGGGATCGAACCGAGGGCCTTGTGCTTACAAGGCAAGCACTCTACCAACTGAGCTATCTCCCCAGCCCCTACTATCAGTATTTATATTTGTGTTCAAATTATCCCTAGTTTGATGAGTGGGAGCTCCTTCAGGCTGTCTTTGGTGTCTTTCAGAGATGACTCCATCGATGATCTTTGAACACTTGCCTGCTTTCTGGCACAGTATATTTTAAGCTTGTGAAATGTTGCCTGCTTCAGTCCTGAGATTGATGATTTCTTGAAGAAGCCCTGGTTCCTTTTAGTGGAGAATGGTATTTAGAAGCCAGAATCTGGACTGTAGGTGTACTCTTACCTCTTGAGGGGTTGGCTGCTCTAAAGCCCAGTCAGTGGACAGAACCAAGGAGTATATGTATATATTTATAGTTTTCCTTTCATATTTACTGGGTATTGGTTCTAGGATAACCCCAGTCCTACTCCCCATTTAGAAATCCATGGATATGCAAGTCCTATATGTAAAGGGCATAGTAATTGCAGATAACCTATATACATCCTTCCATATACTTTGAATAATCAGATTACTTAGTACAGTGGAAATATTACATAGTTTATACTGTACTGTTAAGGAATAATGATGAGGAAAAATTTTGTGCATGTTCAGTACAGATGCACTTTTTTTCTGAGTATTTTTCAACCATGGTTGTGGAGTCCCTGACTCAGAACCCGCAGATATGGGGGCTGAATATAACATGTCTGTGTATGTGTGTACATCTCTCTGTGTGTACATAACACAACCATATTTCTGTCTGTCTATATCTGGAAACTCATGAGTTTCCATCTTTTTGGGGGGTGGTGGTACTGGGGATTAAACTGAGGGGTGTTTTGCCACTGAGCTATATGCCAGACCCTTTTTATTTTTTACTTTGAGATAAGGTCTCACTCAGTCGCTGAGGGTTTCTAAGTTGTTGAGGCTGGTCTCCAAGTTGTGATTGTCCTGCCTCAGCCTTGTGAGTTGGGGATTATGTGCCACTGTACCTGACACATTTCTATCCAGTTGTAATCCAGTAGGATTCTTTCTGGCTTTCTCATATTTGTACCTCCCTTTTGGACAATGAAAATCCTGGCTCTCATCTTTCTTATTATATTTAGATAGCAGATGAATGCCCATATGTGACTGACTGTTTCCTGTTTCTTTGTGTCAACTTTTACCTTACTCTTTTTGGGCTCTGGAATCCAGGCCCAGGGAATCGGTCAGTATACAAAGGCAGACTTGTTGGAAGACTTTCTTCTCTGACAATTTGGTCCAAATCCTGCTATTTCCAGATTTGTCATTTGGAAAAACCTGAAGTTCAAGCAAAGACATTTCCACAAATATGTTCTTCGGAGCATCATTTCTAATACAGGAAATTAAAAACAACCTAATGTTAATCTAATAAATGAAGTAACTGATGAACTACAAGGTGCATTTAATGATAAAACAAAATCTTAATTATATGAAAATCACAGATTACAAAGTTATGTTTAGTTAATCTCTATTGTTAAAAAGCAAGAAGAGTAGTTAAGTTTCCAAATGTTAGCTAAAGTTTCCTTTGGGGATAGAATTGAGATTTTTTTTTTTAAATGCTTTTTTTAAACTTGTATGGTTTTCAAATTTTTATCATGGCAGGCAGTATTTTTATATAGCTTTAAGGTTTGTATATTGTAGTGGCTGTGATTAGCCTGAACCCCAGCTTTGGCACATACTGGCAGTGTGGTTTTGAAAAAGTTCCTTAACCTTTCTGAGCCTCAGGTTCCAGCTTTACAAAATAAAAAAGAAAAATAATAATAATTCCCCTGTACTCTTACAGAATTATCATAAGGATTAAATAGTGAAAATTAATATAACAGATTACCTACAGGACCAGGAATATAAGTTTTCAGTAGATGTTAGTAAATACTCTTTTATCATAAGGAAGTATATATGTTGTAGTCAACTATTGGTAGGACAAAAACATGGAAACCTTACCTAAATCATCCATGTTGTTTTCTCTGTGTTTTCCAGGTTTTCTCGTGGATAGGGAACTTTTATAAATATAAAGAAAGTGGATATAGCTTTTTTATTAGAAATATTTTAAAGTCCACTAGTTTTATCAAGTAGCTTGCTTTTGGCATCTCTGAATAATGAATGAGGTCCCAGCTCTCTTACATTGTGCTTTGAGAAAATTTCATTTCAAGGACTGTCATTGTCACTGCAGTGGGAAATTCAGCAATTCCTTTTTAGGGGGACCAGAAAAGAGAGAATCATAACATCTGAAGACTAGACTTCAAATATTTGTTTAAGAATAGAAAACCTGAGGCCTTAAATTTTGAGAGGGTTATTCTGCTGGCATATGGCAGAGTCAGCACTAAGATGTAACCCTCTCAGTTCCTCTCCTTCACTTATTCACTAGGCATCACAGACTGAAATGACCTGAAGGCCAGACAGGTAGCTAAAGTGAATCTAGAGACTCAGTGGAGTAGTAAGGCCATAGCAGGTCTTTTTCTTCAGTCCCAGTCAGGAGGTATGCAGTCCATGTTAGAATGCTCTTTTTCACAAGAATGTGGAAATCCACATTTTATCCAGAAGTTCTGTGGAATTTTAAATTTTGGCAACCAGTTTGCAGTTTTAAAAAAATGCCATGGGGACCAAGGACTGTATGTTCATAGGTTATATCCAGCCTGGAGGCTACCACAGATCATATGCTTAGTATTTTATGAGTTTATCTATCTAGAATCTACTATGAAATATCCTGTCCCTCACCAAATTACAATGAATCAACTTTTTCCCCATCTAATAATGAAACTTTGTTATAAACTGAGTATTTTTTAAATACTTTTTTAGATGTTGATAGACCTTTATTTTATTCACTTATTCACATGTGGTGCTGAGAATCGAACCCAGTGTCTCATACATGCTAGGCAAGTGCTCTCCCACTGAGCTACAACCCCAGCCCCATAAACTGTGTATTTCATTCTGATGGTTTTCACAAGAAAAAGAAAAATATCTTCATCCTTTTAATTCAACCACTTGTCTGTAATGTGAAGTTTAGTGAAAAATCAAAGCACATGAATAAGCCCTGCTTGTAGAGGAGATAGGGCACAAATAAGGATCACAGGGATGTAAAGGAGATCCCAAGTACTGAGGGAGTCTAGGATCTGTCTTAAGACAGGAAGAGAGCTGCAGGGGATATGGAGAAGTGGGCATGTCTGATAACAGGAAACTAAGGGTCCCTCAAGGAAGCTCGAGAGTCGGGCTAGAAATGAAGAAAGCCTGGACTATTTGACATGCTAGGCAGTGAGGAGGGGAGTGATAGGGCAGTGTTGTACCTTCTGTCTGGTGAGAGGTTTCTGTTATTGTTTCTGTTAAAAATAAAGCAGGTGGCATCTTTTGCTGGTACTTAGGAGCTTAAATTATCATTATGAAAATGAACTTCTTGAGGACTGGGATGGATTTGACTTGAAGTAATTAGATGCCCAGTAAATGAGCTGAAAATGCAAGGGCTAGAGTGAAGAATGACTGAGAAATGGATGAACTCAGAACCAAACATTGCCCTGAAGGAAGGGAAGGTGGAGCATCAGTAATTTGGACTGTGGAGTTACTTAGAAGGACCATGAAAGTGTTCACAGATTATGGGATTCACTTCGATTTTTTGTTTTCTTTGCAGAATGTTCGTATTTTACCACAGACCGTTCTCTACATGGCTGATTCAGAAACGTTCATTAGTCTAGAAGAGTGTCGAGGCCATAAGAGAGGTAACTATCAAAAGAAAAAGCCCCCCATTTCCTTCCGTACCTTCTTTTTGGAGTTACTTATGGGAGTAGGCCTGAGAGCACTGACATCTGGGAGCTCTTGGGCTGCCCCCTGTAGCATGCATAATCTGTCTTAGAACTTTGAGGACCTCTTTTTGCTTTAGATTGGTTTTTTTAACCCTTGTAGGACATTTGAAACAACTTTTTTAGAAAGGTGTTTTTCTCATTTTGAAATATTTTAATCCTCCAGGCACTTGTTTTTATTCTTAAAATAAAATGTATTACTTTGCCTATGCAAGACTTTTAGTGTGCTGGCTTATCAGGTCCTTTTTACCAAAGTTACTTACACTGTGCATTCTTGGCTTGCTAAGAGAAAAAGCAAAGATCCCACGATGGCCAGAGTTTGATTTAAACAATAGTTTAATTTGACTCTGCAGTCACAGTAGGTCATAGCTAAACTGCTTAATTTGATGTCACTGGGGCAAAAGCAGTATATAAACAAAGGGCAAAGACAAACTAGGAATGCTAAAGGTCAGATTTAGAGTTTAAAATGTAAAGCAGGAGCTAAAATGGAGAAACCTTTGTTTTAATTAAAAGTTTTTAGGCTTTTTTTTTTTTTTTTTTTTTTTATTCTTTTAGTTGACAATGGGTCTTTATTTATTTACATGTGGTACTGAGAATCAAACCCAGCACCTCGCATCCTAGGCAAGTACTCTGCCACTGAGCCACAACCCTAGCCCACTTTTAGGCTTTCTTGTAAAACATTCTGTCAAATATTTGCCCCTTTTTAAAAACTTTGTCAGGTTTAAATGTAAATGGATTGATATCTAATAATTGTGCTACTATATTATTGCAGCAAGGAAAAGAACTACTATGGAAACTGCATTGGCACTTGAGAAGCTTTTCCCAAAACAATGCCAAGTCCTTGGGATTGTGGCCCCAGGAATTGTAGGTGAGAGAAATTAGCAACTTGGTGATTTCTTCCTTGCTTTAATGTGGGGTCCTATAAATTGGTGAATTATTTGTAAGTGAAAAGCACATTATTTCTGGTGGTTCAAAATATAATAAAGTTGGTCATATTTGCCACAATTTCACATTTGCCTTAATGTTTGTTATAGTTAGTAATTCAAATGTAAGGCATCTCTAGTAGCCATTTATAAGCTGGAATGTTTGATCACTATGAAGTTTTGGTGTTTTTATTATTTTTTTTATTCTTTTCTGTAGGAAATGGGAGAGAAAGATTCTGTTGAGGCAGTACTGGTACAGTGGCCAAGATACCTGGTTGGATTATAGCAGTACTGCTTAGTATCTGTGGCACTTTGAGCAAGTTATCTGACTTCTGTAGGGCTTTAGTTTCCCCATCAATGAAATGGGATGATGATGATAGAACCTTCCTTGAAGTGTTGTGAGGATTAAATGAATTAATATACGTTGTGCATTTAGACTAGATACGCAGTAAGCAAATGTTAACTATTATTGTTTTCTTTGTTCCAACCTGGTAGTACCTAGTACTCCTTAACTGGCATTTTAGTCTAGACTGAAAACTTCTTTCTTTTGTGAGCCTGGGATTGAACACAGGACTTCCCCTGTGCTTGGCAAGCACTCTACCACTGAGCTAAATCTGCAGCCCCCCAAATTTTTTGCTATAAATTTAGGACTCTTGTATAATTAAACAAAGAATTTCATGTGTTTAGAAATGAATAGGGTAAGTACATAGTTGATAGGGACTGTTTTATTAGCTCCCCACCTCCGTACTATTATATCCACCCACTCAGGCATGTCATTTCTAATTAGATTAAGAAAATGATGTGACCCTGATTTTCTTCAAACCTTTTAATTGTCCTTAAGTGACTGATCCTTTCTTTACCATTACTGGTTTCTAATAAATATAGAATCATAGCTCTCATTCCCTACATCATTTTTGTGGTCTCCCCTCTGTATCCACTGTGACTTCTCTAAAACATAGCCAAGTTTCTCCTTTCTAAAATTTCTGCTGAGGGGGATAGGAGAGAAAAGAGAGGGGAGGTCCAGACATGGGTGACACTCTCCCTTGTGAGCCTTGCTTTTGTTCTTGGCCTTACTCTGCATTAGTCTGTTGTGACCGTGCCATTCCAGCTCCTTCAGTCAGGGCTTGGCATCTTGTGTCTTCTTGTTCCCCTTATTACAGTTTTTACTGTTTCTGATTCCCCTACAGCTGGTGCTTTCTTTGAGTCACGTGCCTGAACAAAGCTTCCACCAAGATAATTGATACGATACCTTTTTCTTAGACCACCATACAGTGATTGTTTCTAAAACGGCCATTGTAGTTACTAGTCCATCTTCCTTTTTTATGGTTGGAAAATTTTCAAGTTTGAGAAAATTTGTTCATTTTTTACAGGTGCACATGTATGTCACTTTGCTACACATAAACTTTACCTGCAGACGAATGTGATGCAAAATCTTTAGTTTAAAATGTATTGAGTTTTGACAAATTTATGCCCTCATGTAACCAATGCACAGTCAAGATAGGAAATACTTCCACCACCTGGGAAAGTTCCTTCTCATTTCCTGTTAATTCCTGCCTTTGAAAACTCATTTTGATTTTTTTGACTGTAGATTAGTTTTGTTATTGTGAATGTCACATAAATGAACATGATCTCTTTTTGTGATTTGGCTTTCACTCAGCATAAATATTTTTAACAATGTGTTTTTCAGATTTGTTATTTTTATTACTAATTCCTTTTAAAAATTTCTCAAGTAGTATTCTATTATTAAGTAGACCATGATTTGTTTTCTCATTCTCTTTTTCATGAACATTGTTATAATTTCCAGTTCCTAAGTATTATGAATGAAGTTGTTAATAACATTTGCCTTTGTGTATAGGTCTTAAAATTCTTCTTAGGCAGTCACCAAGAAGTGGAATAGGAGGGTCTTAATGTTAATGTAAATTTAACTTAAAAAGAAACACTAGTTTTCCAAACCAGCGATGTACAAGAGTTTCATTTGCTTCATATCCAGACAGTGTCATGATTCTTGTTAATTTTAACTGTGACAGTGGGCATGAAGAAGTTTATGATAGTTATAATTTGAATTTCTCTAATGACTAATTATGCTGAGAACCTTTTCATGTATCTATTGGCAATTTATATGTCAGCTTTTGTGAAATGTCTTTACTGATTTTTTTCTTTTATTGGAATGTTTGTCTTTTATTGAATTGTAGGAGTCCTTTATATATAAGTCTGAGTCCTCTAACAGGTATAGGTGTTATAAATGTTTTCTCCTGGTCTGTGGCTTTTCATTTTCTTAACAGTGTCTTTTGTTGAGCAGAAAACTTTAGTGAAATTCAGTTGATCAATTTTTTTTTCATAGTTTATTTTTTATGGCCCCTATCAGAAATCTTTGTGTACTTCAAGAGTCACAAAGATATTTTCTCATGTTTTATTCTATAAACTGTATAGTTTTAGCTTTAGTGTTTAGTTTTGTAGCCTAATGAGTTAATTTTACGTATTGTAAGATAGGAGTTTAAAGTTAGTTTTTTCCCCACGTGTTTGTGTAGTTATTCTGTCACCATTTGTTGAAGATTTTTCTTCCCTCACTATGTTGTCTTGGCACCTTTGTCAAAAATAGTTGAGCCTGATTTTGGATTTTATTCTTTTCATTGATTTATTTGTCTGTCCTTAAGCCAAATCACACCATCTTGATTCTTGTAGTCCTCAGTATTCCTTTTAAGGATTATTCGGCTCTCTGGGTCCTTTTCATTTTCACATAAATTTTCAACATGTCAATTTTTACAAAAGAGTCTTGGGATTTTAATTCAGATTGTCTTATAGTCTGCTACACATATATAGTAAAATTGCTCCTATGTTTTGATATTTTTTGTGGGACAAAGGGCCTTATCATAAATCCTGAATTTTTGTTTTCATGTTTTTAATTCAGAATATATTTTGTGGGTCTGGTTTGATTTGGATATTTTCTCTTTGAATATATTTATTTTTTCATTTTGCACTAGATTTGATTTGATTTGTGATGGGCTTAAACACTCTTTAAGAGTTTCTTTTTTCTTTTTTACATCAGTAATATTTAGTATTACAAAAGAAAAAAAAAAAACATTAAGTGCCATAGACTTAACCTATTAACTTTATGATGTTAGTGTTTGTATTTGCTGTAAAAACCAGATATTTATTTTCTGTAGACTTGTAACCTACTGTATTAGTCTGATAGGGTTGGACAAAATACCACTGTCTGGGTGGCTTAAACAACAAATTTATTTTCTCATAGTTTGGAGGCTGGAAGTCCAAGTTGAGCATTAGTTTCTCCTGAGGCTTGCAGACAGCTGCCTCTCTGGTCCTCTTGTACACAGCCAGCCTGGTAGGTCCTCCCCTCTTGTAAGAACTCTAATCCTATTGGAACTGGGCCCACCCTCACCACTTTATGTAACCTTTCCCTCTTTAAAGACCTTATCTCCAAGTACAGTCATGAAGAAGTTAGGCCTCATATGAATTTGAGGAGGGGGAGTAGTCTATAACATGTGTATTTAAAATGCACAGCCTATTACAAACATATTTCCAGGTCAGCAAACACACATGCAGCATCAGTCTTAATGGCTACATTCTGTTGTATAAATGTAATTTTTAATGTAAACACCAAGGTAGGACATTTGGATTTTTTCCTTTTACTTTCTGTTAATTCTATGATAAAAGTGATTGTGCATACATATACTTTACATAATTAAACAAATATTTTCTAGGATAAATTTAAAAAGTGGATTTACTATGAAAATGTATTTACTACCCAAATTTTTGTTGTGAAAAACTTCAAGCCTGTGGAGAACTAACTAGCATGATAGAATAGTACAGTAATCATCCTTGTACCCTCCAGTGAAAAAATTTTTGCAACATTTGATTTTTCTTTGTTTATAAAAACCATTTATCTAAAAATGCCAAAGCTGAACACATTTTACTCCCAATAGTGACTGCTTAGCTTGGTGATTGTCTTAGTGACCTGAACTGCACTTATATAGATGGGATTGGTCAATTTACATTGTTACCAAATTGAATTCTGTTTTTATTGGATCTCTTCACAAAACTGTAATTTTTTTTTCCCTTAGTAACTCCAATGGGATCAGGTAGCAATCGACCTCAGGAAATAGAAATTGGAGAATCTGGTTTTGCTCTATTATTTCCTCAAATTGAAGGAATAAAAATACAGCCCTTTCATTTTACTAAAGATCCAAAGAATTTAACACTGGAAAGACATCAACTTACTGAAGTAGGTAAGTTACTATTATTTATCATTAATTGTTTTATTGGTTAACTTTGTTTTAATTTTGGCTAGTTGGTGGATATGTTTCCCTTAAGAGAATCCAAGTTAAGTACACTTGTTACTGGCAGTGTGGCTAATTCAAGCCAGTGATTCAGAGAGACTAGTACTATACATTTTTATTAGAATTGGTTTGCTTTTTAAATTACTTATCTTAAAGCCCAAGAGGATGGAATGAAAACAATTCCATAAATACTGTTGATAATAAATTTATTTGTGTTTAACTCTGGATTTTGAAGGAATTCTTGTTCTTTGAATAGTGTTTTGCCTTGTATTTGTTTTTGTAAACTGAAAAGAATTTTACACTTGTAAACAAGCATTTATTATAAAAGTTTTTAGAGGAAACAAATTGACTGTAGGTGGACTATTAGAAAGATGGGAACAGGCATAGTGAAATTTGGAAGTGTCAGGAAAGGTCCAGGAAGGCAGAGTCTATCCAGTCAGGGTTATACTGGGACCAAGAGACAGGAAGTGTGGCTGGAGGAGGTGAAGCATGAGGTAAATGTAGGGAGGTAGAAGATTGGCTTCAGGTCCAAGTTTTGATGAAAAAACTTAATGCAGTAAACAACAAACTAGTTACTTAAGCAAAACATTGTTAAGGCCTTTTACCTACATCTACGGATGAACTGATTGGATTTGTTTGACTCATTAAAATCATCACTATGGGCATTAAAAGCTATACACTGATAATACCTTGTTTCTGCATGGTCAGCTGTCCCGTACAGATAAGTCTCCATTATTTGAAGTGGCACTTACCCCAGCAGGAATAAAATATTGTGTAGCAGCAAAGAGAAGATTTGTTTGGTTTATTTATCAGGGGGAAAAAAAAAAAAAAGGATTATACACATTAAGACTAGTTTTTACAACTACCCCTGACAATGAAAAAAAAGACAACCAAAATTTGGGCATCGGCAGCTAAGATTATTAGCTATGAGCAGCAGGCCTATTAATTGGAGGACAGCAGATATGGTATAGATAGAGTATGGAAAGTTTAAGCAGCCAGCTCTGTGAGGCAGAGTAGTGTAGCTATTTAGAATTCAGGCTTTTAGCTATCCTGGTTCTGCTACTGTCTAGACCTTTAAGATGAGTTTCCTAAATTTTCTAAATCTGTTTCCTTATCTATAAAGGAAAAATAACTGCAGAGTTATGAGGATTAAATGAATGCCTTATATAAACCACGAGGGCCAGAAGAGTGGGGAATCAGTTGGAGGACATTAGCAAATGATTAGATCTGAGGGAGAAGGGAGATTGGGGACTCAGTGATAACTTCTGAATTTTGTGATTCAGAGAGAGATGTGGGGAATTCTGGGACAGAAGCAGCAAGATGTGGGAGAAGCAATTAGGAAAATCAGACCCCATCTGAGACAATTGTTTTGGCTTTTGCTTTAGTGCCTTTGCAAAGAGTTTACAGCCAAATCTTTGTGCTATCTTTGGAGGAGTGATATGATGCCTCCCTGGTTGAAGCTAGAATACTTGTTTTGTCAGTTCACAAGAAAGAACCAAAATCTTGAGCAGAAGAAAGCATCCATTTTATGATAAAATTGTAGTTTTTGTTAGACCAGGTTTGCTTTGTGGACCAAATATAGGAGTGGGGACATAGCCCCAGGTTTGTCCTGCTTGGTGATGCTTTTCATATACTATCCTTGTCTGAGCCACTTGCTATGAGCAGTTTGGACCACGGCATTATTTTCATCCTGTTCACGGCCTTTGGGAAACTGAAGCTTTGCCTAGATTGAGATGGTAATTTCTATTCTCTCATGCTATCTCGTGTCCCACTTTTGTGTATTTCTATATTTGGACCATCTGAACCTGGCAAGGAGTAAGTGAATGGCTGGAAGCTGTGATGTAGGCCTGCATTCCTGAACCAGATACCTAGGGCCAGATACCTTTTCTGTCTTCTAGGACACTGAAAGCTTTCTGTTCATATCAGCATCCCTCAAAGTTTTTCTATAAAGGACCAGATAGTAAGCATTTTAGGTTTTTCCAGCCAGGTGGTCTTAGGTGCATCTGTTTAGCTCTGCACTGGGAGTGCAAACACAGTTTGCAGTGCACAGAACAGCTGTGCCCAGGTAAAGCTGCTTATAGAAAGAAGGATAGGGTGTGGGCTGGATTTGGCCCATGGACCTAGTTTGTTTCCACTTGCCGTATAGTACATAACTGCAGGGACTGTAAGATGGCCTATGAAAGGCTCACAGTAAGCAAAGGGGCAAAATTCTCTTGTGAACTTGGCAATGGCCCTGAAGACAAGGAATCCTGGTCTGATAATTATAGTTTATTAGCTAGATCCTATATATATGAGATGCATAATCTGACCCAGTGTCATAGTATATATGTAATTTTATATACATACTATTACATTCTTTTTGGAGAAATCGTACCAGAATGGTGCATTAAAAGAAAAGGCATAGGTTGTTGTAAGGTCTGTGTGATATCCTGTGTTTAAAATCAGTCTCTGAAATGAGAAGGGGGAAGAAAAACAAAGCAAAACAAAAAACCATGAATGGGCAAGTGCTTGATTCTTAAGGATGCAAAAACTACCTCAGTAAAATTTTATAAAAAGCCATTGCTTATTCATAGAAAAACTATTTGCAAGGCTGTGGCTGTGGCTCAGTGGTTTAGAGCACTTGCCTAGCAAGTGTGAGGCACTGGGTTTGATTCTCAGCAATGCATATAAATAAATAAATAAATATCCATCAACAACTAAAAGTTTTCTTAAAAAAATTTAAAAAAAAGAAAAACTGTTAGTGTTAATGTCTTTTGATGACATTGTCCTGGCCTTCTGGACCTCCCAGTCAGCAGGGCAGCTTGACTGAACGAACAACCATACCGCCAAGTAGAAGCACAGATGTGCTGGGAAACATACAACCAGGGGACTTAATAGACAGAACCTTGAGAAGATGGAAGGGAAGCCTGTGTGGGGATGAGAATTGTGAGTGGTTTTTACATTCTTTGCAGGTTGCTGACAAGAAGCAGGGATGTAGCCAAGAGATCAAAGGACAGGAAATAAAAAACCCAATAACTCCTGAGGGTGTAGACCCATAGCACAGTTAGGAAACCTAAAAGAATACCAGTGTGCCTGGGAGGCCTGAGAGGGCTCTGAGATGGAAACTGCAGGCAGAGGCCAGTCAGGAAGGTCACGCAGAGGAAGGACAGTTGGGAAGCCAGGAGTCTCAACACAGAAATATTATGATCAGAAGGGTCTCTGGAAAATGCCACTCTGGCTGAAGGGGGCTGGTCGTTGTAGAGGAGTACAGGAGTGGATGTGGGATCAGTTCAATTTGCCATTTAGCATATATATATATCCAAAACATGATGTTGTATGCAACAGATATATATTCAAATTAATTTTTTTTTAAAATTAAATAATTCTGGGTGACTTTAATGCACCACTGTCACCACTAGATAGATCTTCCAAACAGAATCCAACCAAAGAAACCATAGAACTCAATAACACAATCAATAACCTAGACTTAATAGACATATATAGAATATTCCATCCATCAACGAGTGGATACACTTTCTTCTCAGCAGCACATAGAACCTTCTCGAAAATAGACCATATGTTATGCCACAAAGCAGCCCTTAGGAAATGCAAAAAAATTGAGATACTGCCTTGTGTTCTATCAGATCAGAATGGACTGAGAATAGAAATCAATGACAAAATAAAAAACAAATTACTCCAACACATGGAGACTAAAAATAATATGCTATTGAATGAAACATGGATAACAGAAAACATCAGGGAGGAGATAAAAAAATTCTTAGAGATCAATGAGAACGACGATACAACATATCAAAATCTCTGGGACACTATGAAAGTGGTACTAAGAGGAAAATTCATTGCATGGAGCGCATTCCAGAAAAGAATGAAAAGTCAACAACTAAATGACCTAACATTACAGCTCAAAGCCCTAGAAAAAGAAGAACAGAATAACAGCAAAAGTAGTAGAAGACAGGAAATAATTAAAATCAGAGCTGAAATCAATGAAATTGAAACAAAAGAAACAATTCAAAAAATTGACAAAACAAAAAGTTGATTCTTTGAGAAAGTAAACAAAATAGACAAACCCTTAGCCACACTAACAAAGAGGAGGAGAGAGAAAACTCAAATTACTAAAATTCGTGATGAAAAAAGGAAATATGACAGACACCACTGAGATACAGAACATAATGAGAAGCTACTTTGAAATCTGTATTCCAACAAAATAGAAATTACTGAAGACATTGATAAATTTCTAGAGACATATGCTCCTCCCAAACTGAACCAGGAGGACATACACAATTTAAACAGATCAATATCAAGCAATGAAATAGAAGAAGCCATTAAAAACCTACCATCCAAGAAAAGCCCAGGACCAGACGGATTCTCAGAACTTCAAAGAAGAACTCTTTCCAATACTTCTCAAAGTATTCCAGGAAATAGAAAAGGAGGGTACCCTACCAAACTCATTCTATGAAGCTATTATCACCCTCATACCCAAACCAGGCAAAGACACATCAAGGAAAGAAAATTTTAGACCAATATCCTTGATGAATATAGATGCAAAGGTCCTTAACAAAATATTGGCAAACCGTATCCAAAAACATATTAAGAAAATTGTGCACCACGATCAAGTGGGGTTCATGCCTGGAATCCAAGGATGGTTTAACATCCGTAAATCAATAAACGTAATCCATCATGTCAATAGACTTAAGGATAAGAATCATATGGTTATTTCAATTGTTGCAGAAAAAGCGTTCAACAAAATACAACACCCCTTCATGCTGAAAACACTAGAAAATATAGGGATAGTAGGAACATACCTGAACATTATAAAGGCTATTTATGCTAAGCCCATGGCCAACATCATTCTTGATGGAGAAAAACTGAAACCATTCCCTTTAAAAACGGGAACAAGAAAGGGATGTCCTCTTTCACCACTTCTATTCAACGATGTCCTCGAAACTAGCCAGAGCAATTAGGCAGACTAAAGACATTAAAGGGATACGAATAGGAAAAGAGGAACTTAAGCTGTCACTATTTGCTGATGACATGATTCTATATTTAGAGGATCCAAAAACCTCCTCCAGAAAACTTCTAGACCTCATCAATGAATTCAGCAAAATAGCAGGCTACAAAATCAACACACATAAATCTAAAGCATTTTTATACGCAAGCGACGAAACAGCTGAAAGGGAAATGAGGAAAACAACTCCATTTGCAATAGCCTCAAAAAAAAGAAAATACTTGGGAATCAATCTAACCAAAGAGGTAAAAGATCTCTACAATGAAAACTACAAAACATTGAAGAAAGAAATTGAGGAGGACCTTAGAACATGGAAAGATCTCCCATGTTCTTGGTTAGGCAGAATTAATATTGTCAAAATGGCCATACTACCAAAAGTACTTTACAGATTCAATGTAATTCCAATTAAAATCCCAATGACGTACCTTACAGAAATAGAGCAAGCAATCATGAAATTCATCTGGAAGACTAAGAAACCCAGAATTGCTTTAATGTCCTTCAATTGATGAATGGATAAAGAAACTGTGGTATATATATACAATGGAATACTACTCAGCTATAAAGAATAATAAAATTATGGCATTTGCAGGCAAATGGATGAAACTGGAGAATATTGTGCTAAATGAGATAAGCCAATCTCAAAAATCCAAAAGATGAATGATCTCACTGATAAGCAGATGATGACACATAATGGGGGGCAAGAATGGAGGAAGGAGGGACTGTATAGAGGTGGGAGGGGTTGGGGGAATGAAAAATTAATGGAATGAATCAAACATCAAAACGTATGATTACGCAAATTGCTGTTACTCCATGTACAATCAGAGAAACAACATGTATCCCATTTGTTTACAATAAAAATAAATTTAAAAAAATTAGATGCAGTAAAAACAGGAGCTATTCTAGTGGTTAAAGCAAGAAGTGGTAGCAGGTGGAGTTGAAGAGTAGATCAGTTCGAGAGAAGGTTTGGAGGTGACTGAGTATTTGATCTTGAGGGAATAAGAGAATTGGCATTTATCTCACTTAGGTTTCTGGCTAGTACAGTTGCACAGTAAAGAACAGACTGGAAGGTGCAGTTTGGAGGAATCAGATTATCAAAAGTTGTTTTGAACATGTTGAATTTGAGATGGAGATAGTAAGTAGACAACAGTTGAGTGTCAGAGCTCAGGAGAGTGATCTGGATGCAAGATGCAAATTTGGGAACCACGAGGTCATTGATGGTTTCTGACCAGTGTCAGTGATGTGAAGCAGGGAGGGAAGGAAGGCAGCTCACTGTAGTGTTTATTGATACTGATGTAATGTTTCTGTCACACCCTGCCTGGTTCTTACACTGAAGACTTTATTGGGATTACTCAGTAAGTAGATTGACTTACTAACTTTACTTTTGAATAGCCATGACAGTATCTTGGGCTCGTCACTTCTCTGGGATTTTCAGTCTTGTTTGTAAAATAAGATTAGACCCTTGAGCCAGTCCTTTTCTCTCAATTTGCTAGGCTGGTCTACAATAGAAAAAAAGACCCTTTAGTAATGATTTGGGATACCAGTGTTATGAAATAACCAACATCCTTTCATTATCAAAATCAATGATTTATTGCATTGAGAATTAGAAATGACCCAGAGGCAGTTCCCAGAACCATTATTTGATTTTGATAATTAGTCATTCTCATACCCCCGTGTTTTGTTGAACCACTCTTATTTCTAGTAACCTCACCTTTGGTCTATCAAGATGGAAGTCATGTGGCTGAATCAAATGGAAACACAAGTGTGGTTAGGTTTTGGATTTTCTTCCTGTCCCAGAATCCACTTGTGTTTGCTAGTGCTGCTGAATTTCAAATTGATATTCTGTAAACAGGGTGCCAGAGGCTCTGGTGAGAGCCTGGGAGGGAGCTCTGGGTGCCCAAACACAGCCTGATCCTCAGGACTCTGCCGCCCCCTAGTGCTAGCTCTTTTAGTCCATATGCCACAGGATCAACGCTGTTCCTGTTTCAGGATGAACTTCCCAAGGCTAATCCACCTTCACTCCCACCCACACCCTGCAGTAGGTGGACAGAGCCTTTATTTCTGTGGTATAGTTGTTTCCTAAGGCTGCTGTAACAAAGCACCACACACTTGCTGACTTAAAACACCAGATTTATTCTGTCACATTTAGAGCAGTCAGAAGTCTGAAATCAAGGTATCGACAGGCCCCCCACTCCTTCTGGAGGCTCTAGGGGCAAATCTCTCTGCTTTTATAGCTGCTGACATCTTGTATGGTTGCATCACTCCAGTTTCTACTTATGTGGTCACATGGCCGCCTCCTCTGTCTCCTTTGTGTATCTCTTATTTTTATTTTAAGGGTACTTGTCATTGGACCTAAGTGCCCACTTGGATAATTCAGGTGATCTAATTTCAAGATCCTTAATGACATCTAAAAAGATCCTTTTCCAAAAAAGAGGCTCACATTGATAGATTGGAGGGATTGATGTGGACATCTAGTGTGGGGGCACCATTTACCCCACTACATGTAGTTAGTGCCTTTTGTCTAAAGTTTCTTTGGATCTTTAAATTCTTCACCTGGTAATCCTACTGTTCTCTGCAAACCAGTGTCCCTTTCATTTCAGGTGGTGGTCTCTGGAACCAGCTTGTGTCATGGTCCATGGAAAGCTGCTGCTCAGTACATAATTGCTTTCTTACTTGTGTTGGGTATTGACTGTATTATTTCAAATAGCTGTTTAGGTTTTCTAATGGACAAAATTAATTGCAGCTAAGAATTTGAATAGTATTTAAAAGTTTGTAAAAATGGAAAACTTGACAGCTTAAGCACTAAATTGCACTTCATTAGGAGTGCCAGTAATTAGCAGCAGCATTTCATTTTGCAAGATGTATAAAATAATTCCTACTTTAAGGCTGTTTTTCATGATTGCTTTTCATTTCTCTGCAGGTCTTCTAGATAACCCTGAGCTTCGTGTGGTCCTCGTCTTTGGCTATAATTGCTGCAAGGTGGGAGCCAGTAATTACCTGCAAAGAGTAGTCAGCACTTTCAGTGATATGAATATCGTCTTGGCTGGAGGCCAGGTGGACAACCTGTCATCACTTACTTCTGAAAAGTAAGCCTGCTGTGCTTCTGATTTCTTCTGTGCATGAAGGGAAATGGTCTCAGGCTTTCATGACCGTAGACACAGGTTAAGGGGCTTACTCAACATAATTCTGCTTACAGTTGAAGAATTAAACATAACTTGTATTGTCCTTTAAGAACATCATCTTAGTTGGACTCACATTCTTCTTAAAATTGATGTTCAGCATTGCCTATCGATCAGCTCTGGCACTCTGTGTGACCTCAGCATGTCATTTCTGCAAACCAAGAAATCATAAGTGAAGTTAAAATAAAAGCAAAGACATTTTTTCCCCCAGGTACAGACTAGATTTGCTAATCAGGGATACAGGTTTAGTTAGTAACCAGACAAGTGTTCTGTTGAGGGGAAGGAAGACTAGATTTTTAAAGCGAAAGGGGGAACAATGGGGTGAAGCCAGGTAATGTGTTTTGAACAATTTTTAGTTGACTCTGCTGTACACGTTGTTTTCAGTGACTTTAGATTGATGTTGGGGTCTGTCCACGTGTTAAGCTGTGTAGGATAAGGGGCTATTGCAAAAATGGCATCAGTAAGCAGTTAATCTTTGGAAACAGCAAGCTAGTTAGTATAAGTTCCCTGACTGGAAAATGTAGTCTAGGTTCTTTAAAACAAATTGTTTTCAAACAGCATTGTTTGGAGGTTAAAAGGTTGAGGCAAACTGCAGCCTTTCAATGTGTTCCAAGGCTCACAGAGAAATTCCCTTGATCAAACTATAGCCATTTTATTTCCACACTTCCTTTTTCCTTCTTTAAAAGTACATATATGATTAAGGTATATCTTCATGGCAGAACTTCTCAGGCAGAGCTTCTGATATGTTCAGTGTTTCAGAAATCTTGTAGTATTGCGGGGTGGGGAGGTGTGGAGTAGAATAATGTCTGTGGCAGTTCTCAAATCTATTTGGTCACAAAACCTTTTCTCCATGGAACATTTTGCAGTTATTTTATTGGTATTTAACGTGTAATTTTGGAAATTCTAGATACTTTGAAAGGCTGTTTCAAGCTTGAAAATTGATCTTATTACTAAAACTTTTGCTTTCAGAGATAAAAATATTCTGTTTTTGGATCCATTACTCCCTTCCCAATTTTGTTTCATTTTGTTTGCTGCATTGGGTCCCTTTCTATTTCAAATGAAAGGATATAGCATTTTGAGTTTGAGCTAATGAAATGGGTGTAATATGTTATGTTTCCGAAAGCAGAAACATGAGAGCTCCTACTCCGCCTCCAGTGCCTACTCTAAACATTAGTTTTTATTTCTCATGGTATTTGTGTTTAGTATTTGGATCCTGGAATGTTGACATGGGGACAAAGAGTAATATAAATCATCCCAGTTACAGGGTCTCTCCTGGTAGCCTCCATTGATGGACCAGGGAAAGTAAACAGCTAAGTCCAAGTTCCCTGCACTGCATTAAATTTTAGGCAGTGGGATATCAAATACTAGACTTCACATACATCTGAATCTTGGTGGCTGTCTAAGGTTATTCCTCTCTTCCCTAGTTTTCCCTCTTTGCTATTACCTTTAAGTTGTAACAGGCAATGGTGATTTAACATAAAATTTACCTTTGAAATGCAGATCCAAACTTATAAATCTGTGATGCTAGCCTATTGGTGTGGCTATTTCTGTATCATCTACTTTCTATACCCAGTATGGAAAATAAACCCCCTGAAATAATTTTACATCTTACACATAATTTTAATGTAGACTTTGTACTGTCAGTGGTGAGTATGAGTCCATCAGTGCTCCATCTTAATGGTACGCAGATAACCCAACCTGCCCCAGCCCCCCAAGAGAGAAATCATTCTTTGAGGCAAGAGATTGACAACATGTATTACAATTGTATGCCAAACAGGAAATGTGACAAAATGAGGAAAGAACTTAAGAAGATGGATTCTGCCTCTTGGAAACTGTTTTTTTGCACAGACTAGTCTTATTATCTTCTTAAATCTTTTTGAATTTAATTTCTTGTTAACTTGGTGAATCTTGACCATTTTGTAGATTCATATGTTGATTAAATGATAGAAATGTAAAGCATTTACTTTGTTTTCCCCCAGTGAGTGTTCACTATCTATAATTTATAACTGACATTTTCTAAGGATGAAATTTCATTAAAAAAAAAAAAAAGGGCCAGGTAAAAACAAAACTCAGAAGTCCTTATGATCAGACTAAGCCAAAATCTAGGCTCAAAGCAATTAACAGAATAAAATCAACTATTTGTGTATAGAACAAACAAAGCTAAAACTTCTAGAGTCAATACATTTTTAAAATGCCACAATTATATTTTTAATACATCTCTTTCAGAATTTAACAGTGGTAGGGAAGACTACCACAGTGTAAATCACACCAAGAAGCTTCATTAACTAGGTTTCTAAATGAGGTTTTTTCAAAAATCTTTGTGAATATGCATGACACCTTTGTACGTGTGGCTGAAAAGGACAGCTGCTTACTTCTCCATCTGCCTTTGATGATGAACATACCACTTATATTGGGTGTTGTCTTTGACTAAGCAGAGGCTGCTAAAGGTAGCAGGGCCTTTCCCTCAGTGCGTCAGGAGGGCTTTTCTTCTGTACTTTAAATATTTCATGATACATTGCCTCTTTTTTCTATTTTTCAGGAACCCACTGGATATTGATGCCACAGGCGTGGCTGGACTGTCATTTAGTGGGCACCGAATCCAGAGTGCCACAGTGCTCCTTAATGAGGATGTCAATGACGAGAAGACTGCTGAGGCGGCCATGCAGCGCCTCAAAGCAGCCAACATTCCAGAACAGAATACCATTGGCTTCATGTTTGCATGTGTTGGCAGGGGCTTTCAGTATTATAGAGCCAAAGGGAATGTTGAGGCTGATGCATTTAGGAAGTTTTTTCCTAGTGTTCCCTTGTTTGGCTTCTTTGGAAATGGAGAAATTGGATGTGACCGGATAGTCACTGGGAACTTTATATTGAGAAAATGTAACGAGGTAAAGGATGATGATCTGTTTCACAGTTATACAACAATAATGGCACTCATTCATCTGGGGTCATCTAAATAAAGCCATCTTTAAAGTGGCTTTCACAGTATTCAAAGTATATGACTTTGGGGTTCTGCCTTTTCCAGAAAATGGAAACTTGGGATATATGTATTGCAAAAAAAGATAATTTTAGCTTTATCTGTTCTGTGGCTTTGATCAATGATGCTCTGAGATCACATTGGGGTAGTTTTAAATATATTAAATGAAGGACAAGTTTGTACACAACACACACCAGGAGATGAAAGCTTTGCATCGAGTATAAGCAAAGAAGTTGCGGCCATGTTCGCTTGTTGCAGCTGCTGTATAAGGTGACTTTCAAGTCTTCCTGCAAGGGAAGATCAAAAGGGGATTCACCAGTAAGATGAAGATTTAAGGCATTCTGCATCTACCTCTTTGTATTGGTAAAGGACCTTTGAGTAGAATCGGGAAGACATTTTTTTCTCTCAATATCAGAAAAATGAAATGGTTTGAGAAATCTTTTTTTCCAATTTTACCAGTTTTTTTTCCCCCAGAAGCTGTAACAATATTATTACTTTTTTACTTAGGATAAAAATTTAACTGGTTTTATTTAGATACTCAAAGCTGCTCAGATAAATTGCTGAGACTTTTATAAGTAAAACTATTTTCCTTAATAAATCCCAAGAGAAGAAATTTTTCTCATGTAGTTTCATGTAGCTAATTGGCAGACCAGAAAATTCTATCACCTTATTTTGGTTTCATAGCAATAAAACATACCTTACAGATTCATTCAGATACTCTCTATTTCATTGCTTTGATGAGTGAACAAAGGATGTAAACTAACCCTTTGTAAATGAAAACCTGGAATAGTAGGTATTTGCTAGCTGGTCAGTCCTGTCATTCAAGTTTGAATTTCTGACACATATTTGAGAGGGGCAGAAAATACCAGTATCTCCTGAATATCCATTCTTACCTTTTATTCTTTCACAGTGATAGAAACATTTTAGGCACATGCCTCCCAGAACAAAGACTACATTTCTCAGTGTCCCTTGTAGATATGACTATTTTTGCTGAGGGAACATCAGGGGAAATGATATATGTCTTTTAAAATGGAATGACCATTTTTCTGCCTTTTCTCCATCTTGTTTGGAATATGGATCTGGTCATGAGTCATTTTGGATGCTGCCAAGGAGGTAATACCCCATTGTGGAAGAAAACCATGCAAGGATTCTGGGTCCCTGTACATCTTTGTTGAAGCACCTCCATAAAAGACCTGGACCACCTGTCTTCAAACTGTTTTATGAGATAGAGATAGAAATAAACATGAGCTTGCTTAAGCAAACCTCCTCCTCCACCCCTAGGGCTTTGTTGTAGAGATCTCCTTGTAAAGTGAGATAAATGACGTGTGACATTTTTGTAACGATTAGGGGTTTAATAGGACAGTAGAAGACTTGGAATATAAGTAAAATCAAATGTATTAACATTGTTCCTGATTTTCTGTAACTTTTCTCCCAACTTTTACCTCCACAGATTTTTCTCCTGCTATGTATATATATGCATATATATATATATAATACTTAAAAGGTTCTTTTGAGTATTTTAAATTTTTCTGAGCAGTTAGTTCCTTTTGGAGTTCCAGAAAAGTCCAAAGAAAAGTTTGGTTGAGAGACACTTTAATCTGAGTATTTCTCTTTAGGCATTTGTCTACTGACTTGTATTTATTAACTTTTCTATTATTTGACACCGATATGTATTTTCTATTAGCTAGTAAATCAAAAGTCTAGTCCTTGAATATGCTTAGATAGCACACAGGCAAATATTTTAGAAATTTTTTTGTCCCTGATATGAATCAGGATTGGTTGAAAAATAGAGGAAAAAGGATTTTTAAAATTGAAAATATGAACAAAATAGGCCTGAAAATTACATGGATTGGTTTTTCAAATTAATACTCATATAAAATGTTTTGCTACTTCTCAAAGGAGAATCTGCCACAGGATAATTTCCTAAATATTTGACATCATTTTGGGGTATAATAGCTGAGCCTTTTGGCGCTTGTCATAGACAATAAAATCATTCACTCACATTGTACAAAGTAAATAGGGGAGAACTTGACCCAGTAGAAGCAGTAGTAGTATTGATAAGAACAAAGGCCATCCTTTCTGCCTCTCAGAGACTGTGAAAGTAATTTAACCAAAGTTAAAACTATAATTTACTATAGTTTTGAAAGGTCTGTCCTAAAAGCATGTATTAAAGGAGTAATTACTATTTTAGCTAAAACCAAATTATTTGAGGTAGCAAATCATTGTGGCTACTTGTGAAACTGCAAAAATGATCATATAAAAAATTTCTTGAGGGCTGGGGAGATAGCTCAGTCTGTAGAGTGCATGCCTTGTAAACACAAGGCCCTGGGTTCAATCCCCAGCACCCCCCAAAAAAAAAAAATTTTTTTTTTTGAGACATAAAGGCAAATCCTTAGTGTCTTCACATGCTGAGCTGTCTTCTCTCAAGTGAAGATCAGATGATATGATGGTTTATTTAATCAAGACACTTAAAAACACTGATTTTTTTTTTTGGGTGAAATTTTTATTATGAAGATACAGTTCTAAGAACAGAAAGATAATTACATGCTAGTTTATAGTTCCTTGTAAAAAATATGTAGAAAATTAAAATCTGAATGTTGTGCATCTTTTGCATCTTAGTTTTGATCATTTTTGCAGCATAATCAAATATACTTGGATGAAGTAAGTACTTATTCTATTTTTATTACTAATGCAGTATGCTCATACTTTGAAAACAAAATCATTTCTGGGGCTATAGTTTTTTTTGTAAAAGGCTGCATCAAGAAACACATTTCCATTCCCTTCGGTCCAAGTAGAATGAAAAAAACTCTTACCTGCCGAATAGAAATCTGAGGAGGCGGGAAGGGTGGATCTTGAAATTAAGACCTAGAAATAGATATGCCCTGTGGAGTGATGTAACAGGGGTCCAGTAGGTTGCTTCACTACTATTTTTTTTTTTCAATTTTGCTTAAACCTGGATCATCTCAACCTTTGAAGCCAGACAGCAAAAGATTTGCCATGATTTACACTGATATTTAAGAAAATTAACTTGCAAAGAATTACCACAGGAATAAACATACAAATTTAGAACTTTCTATGTAATCTGCAGAAACTTTCAAGTAAAAAGAAAACTGCTTTTGTCATATTATACCCATATGGTCTGGTCCAGATTAGCATTGTCATAAAATCAGTTTTAAGGGAAACAGAAGACTCTAGATTCCTCTGATGGGAAATCATGAGATTCTACATGATTGATTTTGATTTTCAGTTTTAAAAACCAAGTTGGCTTAATGAAAATGCTGAATGAAATCTGTAATAACATCTTTGTTAATCATGAACAAAATTAGTATCTATGTAAAGAATGTGTTATTAGAAAGCTATTTTAACCTGGGCCCTATATAGGATAAGTAATCAAGTATTTGCAATGTTATTTTTATTATATATATATATATTTCACTTCTGCCATGTGCCACAACTGAAGACTAGTTACTGTAAAACATTGGCAGAAGCCAAGAAATGTCTTTTAATGTTTTGGTGCTAGGAGTTATATGAAGCTCTTTCATTTTTTAACATTTTTTAATCTAAGTTCTTATTCTCTAACAACTCATGACAGTGAGATTGGTTAATATTGGTTTATTTATTTTTTAAAAAAATTTTTAGTTGTGGATGGACTTTATTTATTTGTTTATTTATTTATTTATTTTTATGTGGCGCTGAGGATCGAACCCAGTGCCTCACACATGCTAGGCAAGCGCTTTACCACTGAGCCACAACCCCAGTCCCTTATTGGTTTTAAATGCAAATGATCAGATTGTGGAGAATTTTAAGACCTCATTCTTAACCTTTTTCTAATTCTGACTAATCAAAATTGAATCACCATACATTTAGTTCTTAATATATACTCAGTTCAAAGTCTTGTCACAGTACTAGAATTACAGATGGAACTGGTACACAATTACTTGAGTTACATCAGCATTAGGAAGCTCTTAACTCTCATTCCTCAATAGAAAACAAAAACAAGCAGTGACTGTCTGAACCACCTTTGTTAGAGCTCTGGAAAACAGTCAAGAAGTTTACAGCAATCAAGGAATGCCCAACTAAGAAAAACCATCTTCACAATGGTAGGAAAATTTTGTGACTTTTACTTATCTTGCCACCCTAGGCACAGTGACAGTGTCATTCTTAAAGCAGTAAAAGCCCAGTTTCCATCCATAAAATGGAAGATGTGGAATAGACCTTATTTACAAATTATTGGAAACAGTTTTTAACCTGTCTGCAACAACTGAAAGACTGACACAAGGTACTTGTCTTCATTTTACCTCACTTGGAAGGTAGGCACTGCTTTAAAAGCTGTATGGAACCACTGAAGCCTAGGGCAAGACATTATGGGTGGGTAGAGATGTGAAGTAGACAAGCGAGGCCCAGAGGAGAAGCTGGGATGAGGCTTTGGAAAATTAGGACACTGAAAAGCAACCATGTGTACAAGAACAAACGATTTAGAATGCCACACATGCCTAGGAACACACTTGCTAAGACTCTAAGCTTTCACCTCTGGCCCCTGTTGGAGAACTGCCCTAGCATAGTCAGTCTGCAAAAACATTTAAGGGAATTTTTATCAAAATAGTTGAATGAGAAAAAAGGAACAGAAACTTGAATGATCACCCAAGGAACAGTTTTTGTAAAAATGGTTATTAAAACAAATGGATAAAAGCCTGTAAAAATAAAAAACCAACCAGCAGATTTTGAGAAAAGGAGACAATCTGATATCTAGAATTACCTACCACAATGGTGAAATGCTTGATTTTCAACTCCGAATTATAAGGCATACAGAACAGGGAAATAAGGCCCATTCAAAGAATCAAGATAAAACAACACACTGTCCCCTATGAAGTCCAGACATTAAACTTACTAGACCAAAATTTTAAAACACCTATCTTAAATATGGCCAAGGAATTAGATAATGATAAGTGAACAAAATCAGTTTCAAGAAAAAGGAATTATAAAAGAAATAAGAAAATTACAGAGGAGAAAAGTAAGTACAAATTTTCAGTAGAGGGGTTCAGCACATTTGAAGGGGGATGAAAAGATGAGCAAAATTTATAGGACAATTGAAAATAAATGAAGATAAGTGAACACAGCATAAAGGACAAAAAGAATGAAGATAAGCAAACAGCATAAGGGATGTGTGGGATAGCAGCTATGTGTAACAGACATACAAACCACTAGCCAGCAACAGAATATCCATTATTTTCAGGGGCACATCAGTGCTTGTGTTCAAGTAACCCTTTATTTAGTACTAGTACCAAAGCACAAGAGTAGTGATGCTGGCAATTTTACTGCAGTGTATTGTTATATTTGTGCTATTTTATTATTGTTATCTCTTGTGAGATTATATACATAAATGTGTATGTGTGTGTGTGTGTGTGTGTGTACATGTTGGTGACCAAATCCGGGTCCTGACACATGCAAGGCAAGCCTTCTACCACTAAGCTATATCTCCAGCCCTGTTATTTCTCTTATTGTGCCTAATTATATAGATTATCGTAGGTATGTAAGTACAGTCATGTGTTGGTTACAAACAAGGATACATTCTGAGAATGTGTCCTTCACTGTACAAACATAAGGTACACTCAAACTAACAGCTACAACACTAGTAGGCAATATAACCTTACTGGATCCCTACTGTGTATGCAGCTTGTTTTTGACCAAAACATCTATTATTTGGTACATAACTCTATAGGAAGAAATAGTATATTTAGGGCTTGGGACTATCTGTAGTTTCAGGCATCCACTGGGGGTCTTGGAATGTAGCCCCTGTGGATACAGGGGGGTTACTGTTTAGGCCAACATCCCTTATGAACATTAATGCAAAATTCACATTTTGAATACTTGAAATGGAATTCAACAGATTTAAAAGGATTATGCACCGTGACTAAGTAAGACTGATTCCTAGAATATAAGGATGACAACATAAAAATAAATATAATACATTAATGGGGGGCATTACTTGATCATATCAATGCAGGAAAGGCATTTGATAAAACTTAGCTCCCTTTTATGATTAGAAACACTGAACGAACTAGCAGAAGGAAGCTACCTCAATAAAATAAAATCCATATATGAAAATCCCACCGAGATCATCATATTCAATGGGGAAAGACATGAGTGTTTCCTTCTAAGTTCAGCAGTAAGATGAGGGTGCTCGCATTCACCACTTGTATTCAAAGTGTACTAGAGGCTTAGCCAGAGCAATCAGGCAAGTAAAATAAAGGCCTCCAAATTAGCAAGAAAGCAGTTCTCTCTTTATAAATTATCATTTTTAATTATAACTTGTAGGATCCCAATGTGTAGAAGACCCTAAAGAATCCATAAAAAGACTGTTGAGCTAATAAATTAATTCAGTCAAGTAGCAGAATACAAAATCAACACAAAATTCACTTGCACTTCTATACATTTATAATGAACAGTCTGGAAAGAAATCATGAGAACAGTTCTATTTATAATAGGACCAAGAATACTTGGGAATTAACCAAGGAGGTGAAGGACTTTGTTACAGTTTAGATATGAGTTATCCCCCAGAAGCTCATGTGTGAGACAATGCAAGAATGTTCAGAGGTGAAATGGTTGGGTTATGAGAGCTGTAATCTAATTAGCACATTCATCCCACGGATTAACTGGTACCTGTAGGCAGGCAGGGTGTAGCTGGAAGAAGTAGGTCACAGGGTACGCCTTTGGGGTTTATATTTTGTCTCTGGTGAGCAGAGTTCTCTGCTTCCTGTTGCCATGTCCTGAGCTGCTTTCCTCCACCATGCCCTTCCACCACGATGTTTTGTGTCACCTTAGGCCCACAGTTATAGAGTTGGTCATCTATAGACTGAGACCTATGAAACTGTGAGCCCCAAGTAAATTCCTTCTTGTTCTTGTTGGATCTTTTGGTCATAGCAACACAAAACTGACTAAAGCAGACTTGTATAATGAAAATTACAAAACATTGCTGAAAGAAATTAGACAAACAATTGGAAACACATCCATGTTCATGAACTGGAAAATAGTATTGTTAAGTTATCAATACACCTCAAAGTGAGCTACAGATTGAATGCAATCTCTGTCAAACCCTTTTTTTTTCAAAATGGAAAAATGCTCACTAAAGTTCAGATATAATCTCAAAGGACCCTGAATAGCCAAATCACAAACTGGAGGACTCATACTTCTGGATCTCAGAACGTGTCTCTCTCCCCCACACCCCATCTCTCTCTCTTTCTCTCTCTTTCTCTCTCACACACACACACACATGCACACAAGATGCAGAGAAATTGCAATTCTTATGCATTGCTGGTGGAACTATAAAGTAGTGCAGTTATAGAAAACAGACAGTTTTCAGAATACAGAATTACCATTTAATCCATTATATTTCCTATTATAATATATAAAAATAATTGAAAGTATGGGCCTGAGGGTATATTTGTACACCCAAAGTTCACTGCTACACTATTCATAGTAAAAAGTTGGAAATAACCCACATGTCCTTTAACTTGTGCACAAAGACAAAATATATTACCTATACAATGGAATATTCAGTCATTAAAAGGAATGAAAATTTGATGAGCCTTTAAACATGTTAAATGAAATAAGCTAGTCACAAACGGACAAATACCATATGATTCCACTTATGTGAGATACATAGAATAGTGAACTTCATAAACACAAAATGCAGCTGTGGTTACTGTCTGTCAGGGAATTTGGGGGAGGAGTAAAGAGGGATTTATTTAAGGAGTACAATATTGAGTATGGGATCATGAAAAAATTCTAGAGATTGATAGTGGTGATGTGCATAATGTGAATGTCCTTCATGTCCTTGAACTATATACTTCAAAGTATAAAACAGTAAACCTTACATTTTATAAAAATAAAAATGCATTATAACCACCAAAAAGAAAAAAATCATATGGGTTAGCCATTAAAAAGACAAGTATCCAGCTACAAGGAAAGGGATCTTAAATGCATATTGCTAAGTGAAAGAAACCAGTATGAAAGACTACATACTGCATGATCCCCAGTGTAGGACATTCTGGAAAAAGCAAAGACATTAGTGGTCACCAGAGGTTCAGTGGGAGAAAGGGAGGGGTGAACATATGAAGCACAGGAGATTTTTAGGACACAGAAACTATTATCTATTGCATATGATGCTGTGATAGTGGATATATAGCATTATGCTATATATAGCATTCATCAAAATCTGTAAAACAATAAAAGAGCAATTTTAATGTAAACTATGGACTTTAGCTAATATGAAGGTATTGATGTTGGTGCATTAATTTAAACGGATGTGCTTCTAACAGAGGAAGAGGGTGAGAGAGGAGCATGTGGGAACTCTGCACCATCTGCTCAGCTTTCCTGTACAGGTGCTCCTCAGCTTACCACAGGGTTGCAAACTGACAAATCTATTATAAGTCAAATACCCATAAGTCAAAAATGCATCTAGTACACTTAACCTACCAAACATCACAGCTTAGCTACTGTGCTGTGGGCTACCAGTTGTTCCCCTCCTGATCATGTGGCTGACAAGCAGGGGTTGCTGCTCCTGGTTAGCATCACAAGGGGGAACTTAGCACATGTGCTAGTTCAGGAAAGATCATAATTCAAAGTACCGTTTCTCCTGAATGTATATCACTTTCACACTACCATAAAATAGTTGGGGACTGTAAATCTAAATTTTTTTCTAAAAAAGTCTTTTAAATTTCAAATATCACATCTGTTTTTCTACTTTCTCAGTACCTCAGACTCATCTATCTGTTAAATAATGATTGTTGGTGAATGGATGAATAAATCAAACACTAGTGACAAATTTAATCCACAGTGGTTACACTGGGCCAGATTATGAAGAAAAGCCAATGTGCATACTGGTTTTCAGGAAGACATCAGGAATAGGCTCACACGGGGCCAGCGCTTGCTCCTCTGCCTCAATTCTTTGCCAGCCTTAGACCTTTGGTGGTCAGAAAACCCTGTCTTCAAACTGCCCACGACTCTCTACACTTACAGTCACTACTGCTTTTTTTTCCATTATGTTTCCGTGTAATTTTTAAACAGGTGGAAACAACTGGAGAACTTGTTCTGACCTAGCCGGTTCTTCACGTTGTCCCTAAAAAGATGAAAATTTGGCATTCTGCAAAAATCAAGCACTAAAAACTACAGGCCTTATAAGCAAAACAGGTTTGGGACTTAGTAACCTGTGTATTAAAAATAATAATCCTAAATTTGCATTGGCATATGCTTTAGGAATTTTTCATCTTCTTCAGCCTTAAACTTTCGTTTGTTTCTTCAAGATAAAAATCCTTGAACTCAATTGCTTTCAATAGAAACCATTTTCATCAATATTAAAAATATGACAGAGATGTCTTTTTCAGTCAATGCTTCCATCTACTCCCTAGGTGACATGTCTTCATGGATTTTTCATCTGTTGTAGTTGCAGCTTTCCAGATAGAGCAAAAAGTCTAAACCAGTCACTTAAGGGATTTTCATCTTTTTTTCTTGATATTTCCATGTGTTCCTGGGTTTCTCTCTGGTTGTGAGGAAGTTTGCCCTTGACTGCCTCACCACCTTAGCTCGCTGGGGAATGACCTGGACCACTGTGACTTGCACACTGCTGATACCGCCACTAGCCTGCTGCCTGTGAGCTGCTGCATGTACAGAAGCGAACACACCTTTCAGCACAACAGGCTGTTTCCTAGAGTGACAGTTACTGTCTCATGTTTAAGGAAGGAGGGATTACATTTTTGCTTTAATTTACCTTCTGGTGTTTCATTTTCTGCCTTTGTAAAATAAAAGCAAAGATAAAGTTCACTTTGATGTTTCTTCAGTGGTCTCCATGACCTGTGGAAAATAATTAAGAATGAGATCTTTTCTCCATCTTGATTTTCCTTTGTATATATACCTACCTGCCTTCACCTCATATTCACAGAACTCACAGCTTCTGTTTGATGTGAAGAGTGGAGGTGAACTAACCTAGAACACCCCAAATTCCCAGCAGCCTGACCTACAGTGTTCCTCAGAACACTGTTTTGTCAGCATCCCTAATCTAGACTCACACAAGTTCAATACTGTCACCCAAAATTCTAAAAAGCCTGGTGATCTTTTGAAGATAATCTAGAAAGTGCTGGTTAAGGGGAAAAAGTGCTACAGTGAGTAACTTGAGTCATTCTAACAGCAAAGAAAAGAACAGATGGCAATACGGTGGAAGAAAATATCAAATGCAAGGACCAAAATATCCTGTGGTTAACTGGGTCTATCTTATGTGGACAAAAACGTCTAGCCAAGGAGCCCTGAGGCTCCTGCCCACACCCATGGAAGCCTAAGCATAAGAAAAACATGGGTTTGGGAGCCAGATTTGCCTGTGTTCCAATTCTTGTTCATTTCCTTAAGATGTCAAGTATCTTTTCATGTATTTATTAGCCATTTATGTATTTTCTTTGATAAAATGTCTATTAAAATATTTTGCCCAAATTTCAATTGGGTTTTTATTCTCGAGTGGAAAATAATTGAAAGAGTTCTTTATACATTAAATTTATACAATTGAGTTGAAAGAATCCTTTATCAAATATATGATTTGCAAATATGTTCTACTTATAGACCTATGTGTCAGTTTTGATGTCAACACAACACTGTCTTGATTACTGTGGCTCCATAATAAGTTGGGAAATCAGAAAGCTGAGGTCTCCAGTGTTGTTCTGTTTCAAAATTGTTTTCTCTGTTCCAGTTCCTTTGCATTTCAAGAAGAATTTTAGAATTACCTTATCAATTGCCATAAAAATACCTGCTGGAATTTTGATTGGAATGGCATTGCATCTGTAGGTCAGTCTGAGCACTGACATCTTAACAATATTGGATCTTCCTAACCTGTGAACACAGTACATCCCTCCATCTAGGTGGTCTTAATTTCATTCCTCTTAGCAATGTTTTACAGATTTCATTGCAAAGGTCTTTCACATCTTTTCACATTACTGTAAGTGGTATTATTTTTTAACTTTGCATATCCAGTTGTGACTGATACACAGAAGTACAACTGACTTTTTAATACTGATCCTCTGTCTTCCAACTTTGCTAAACTACTAACTAGTTGGTCTCATAAAATGTATCCCTGCTTTTGAAACTTTTTTAGGAAGAGTTTCTGCAGAGTAATTGTATCTTTCTTGGAAGTTTGGCAGAAGTCACCAGATAAGCCACTTGAGCCTGAATTGTCATTGTGGGGAAAGTTTCTATATGCAAATTCAACTACTTTGCATTTGGGGACTATTCAAGTTATCTCAGAAGGCTTTCTTAGTTTTGTTCTTTAAAGAATTTGTCTAATCTTAAGTTGTTCCAAATCTTCCCTTATTTATCCTTTCAACATTTGTATTATTGGTAGGAATGTCACTAATTCTTCATATTGTTAATTTATGTCCTCTCTTTTTTCTGACCAACATGCCTACGAATTTACTAATTTTATTGATCTTAAAGAACCAGTTTTTGGTTACAATGATTTATGGATTTTTCTCTCTTCTGTTTCCTATTTCATTGATTCCTATGCAAGCCTTTATGTCTTTTCTTGAACTTACCTTGGATTTTTAAAAATAGGTTTTTCCAAAAGATGAGATCGTGCTTTGAGAATGTTCTTTTCTAATTTGGATATTTACTGCTGTGAATTTTGAGAAGGTATGCTTTCATTTTCATGCAGTTGAAAAGGCTAATTTTTTCCTTTTTGGCTCATGGATTACTTAGAAGTATGTTATCTAGTTTCCAAATATTTGAGTTTTTTCCAGAGATATTTCTTTTTTTTTTTTTTTTTTGGGGTGCTAGGGATCGAACTCAGGGCCTTGTGCTTACAAGGCAAGCACTCTACCAACTGAGCTATCTCCCCAGCCCCTTCCAGAGATATTTCTATTACTAATTTCTTATTTCATTGTAGTCAGAGAACATATTTTGCATGACTTGTATCCTTTTTAATGTGTTGAGACCTGTTGTATGAACCAGTTTATGGTGTTTCATGGTGAATATTTGGTGCACTTGAAAAGAATGTGCGTTCTGTTGATTAGATGGAGTGTGCTGCACATTTATCAGATCCAAATGGTTGATACTGTTGAAGTCGACTGTATCTTCACTGACTTTTAATCTATCTATTCTGCCAATTATTAGGAAAATAGCACTATAATTTCTTGTCATAATTGTTCATTTGCCTATTTCTTCTTGGATTTCCATGAGTTTTCCTTTATGTATTTTAAAAGTGCATTTAGGTGCATGTTGATGAGGGTTCTCCAGGGAAACAGAGCCAACAGGATGTGTGTACATACAGAAAGAGATTTATTTTATGGAATTGACTTATACAATTGTGGAGACTTGGGAAGTTCAAAATCAGATGGGAGGGCTGGCAGGCTGGAGACTCAGGAGAGAGCTGCAGTTGGAGTCCAGAGGCATCCTGCTGGTGAACAAGGAAGAGCCCACGATGCAGACAGTCTGAAGCAATCTGCTTGCAGGACTTCTCTCTGGTACAGCCAGCCTTTTGTTCTATCAACTTCAACTGACTGAATGAGGCCCACACACATTATGGAGGGTGATCTGCTATTTTCCTCAGAGTTCACCAATTTCAATGTAAATCTCATCCAAAGACACTCTCACAGAAGCATCCAAAATAATGTTTGATCAAACCATGGTCCAGTCAAGTTGACACGAAAGATTAACTATCACAGTGCATACATATTTAGTACTATTACATCTTATTGACAAATTGTCCCCTTTATGAAATGACAATCTTTATCCTTTATAATATTCTTAGCTATGCAATCTACTTTGTCTAATATCAGTAAAGCCATTCAAGCTTTCCTGTGATTAGTATTAGCGTGGTAGATTTTTATTTGCATCTTTAAAATTGAAGTACATTTCTTATAGGTAGTATATAATAGTTTTAATCCAGTTTTATAATCTGTACCTTTTAATTGGGCAATTTAGACATTGAGAGGTTGCACTGGGGTTTGCAGCATGTATCTGTGACTTGCTGTGCTTTCCCTTCAGGTGATATTACACTGTTTGACATGTGACACGGGAACTTTACAATAGGGTATTTCCATTGCTCCACTCCCAACCTTTGTATTTTGTAATTATACATTTTACTTTTATATATGTTGTAAACCCCATACTTTGTAATTTTTAATGAAATTTTCAATTATCTCTTATGTAGATTTAAATAGTAAGAAAAACACATTAGGACGGGATGTGGCTCTGTGGTACAGCACTTGCCTAGCATGTGCAAGAGTCTGGGTTCCATCCCCAACTCCATCAAAGAAAATGAAAACAAAAACAAAAACAAATATTTATCCACGTAATTGCCATTTCTGGTATTCTTAATTCCTTTATGTGAGTTTATATTACACATCTGATATCATTGTTCTTTTGCCTGGAAGACTTCCTTTAACATTTATTTAGTGTGGGTCTGGTGATGACAAATTCAACTTTCAAATTCTATATGCCTGAAAAACCTCCATTTGCCTTCAGTGTTTTTAACTTAATTGATTTATTTTCATAGCTTTATTGAATATAATTCATATGCCATATAATTCATCCATTTAAATTGTACAATTCAGTGGTTTTTAGTATTCATAGTTGTATAACCATCACCATAATCAAATTTGGAACATTTTCATTCCTCCAAAGCAAACTTCCATTCCTTAGCCATCACCTCTCTAATTTTCTGATTTTACTCAACCCTGGGCACCATTAATCTACTTCTGTTTCTGTAGTTAATTTGCCTATTCTGAACATTTCATATAAATGCAATCACAAAGTATTTTTTCTTTGTAACTTTTTTCACTTTAAAATACTGTATTCTAAGTCCATCCATGTTACATGCAGCATGTATTACTACTTCCTATGTTCTGCTTAATAATTTTCTGTAGTAAAAATGTAACACGTTTATCCATTTATTAGCTAATAGAATATTTTCTTATTATAAATAATACTGTCATGAACATTCACTACAAGGTTTTGTGTGGACACATTTCATTTCTGTTTGGTGTATACCTCGGAGTAGAATTGTAGGGTCATATGGTAACTTTATGCACAAACTTGAGAGAAATTGCCAGAATGTTTTTGGAAGTAGCTGCACCATTTCACATTCCCACTGGCATGTGCAAGGGCTCCAATTTCTCCACATTCCTGTTATTGTTCTTTCTTAATATAGTCATCCTTATGGGCAAGAAGTGATAATCTGTTACTTTTTTTTTTTTTTTTTTTACCAGGGATTAAACCTAGAGGTACTTAACCACTGAGTCACAACCCCAGCCCTTTTTAAATTTTTTATTTTGAGACATTGTCTCACTAAGTTGCTGAGGCTGGCTTTGAACTTTGAGATCCTCCTGCCTCAGCCTCAAGTTGCTGGGATTACAGGTGTGTGTGCCATGGTGCCGAGCTTCATTATAGTTTTGACTTTTATTTCCTGATGGCTAATGATGAGAATCTTTTTGTGTGCTTATTGGTCATTTGTACATTTTTTAGAGAACTATCTTTCCAGATCCTTTGTCTTTTTTTAAATTGGGTTGGATGTCTTTTTATTATTGACTTGTAAGTATTTATATTTTTGGGATACAAGTTCTTTATCATATGACTTGAAAAATTTTTTTTCTGTTCTGTAATTTTTACTTTCTTGAAGGGCTACTTTAAGGCTCAAAAGGTTAAAAAAAGAATTTGATAAATACAGTTTATTTCTTTGTTATTGATAGTTTTGGAATCACATCTAAGAATCCATTGCTTAAGGTCAGAAAGATTTCCACCTATGTATTCTAAATAAGAGTTATATATAGCTTTGACTCTTATAAGTCTTTGATCCATACTGAGTTAATTTTTATATATGTTATGAGGTAGGGGTTTAAATTCATTCTTTAGTAAGTGGATATATAGTTTTCCAGTATCTTCTATTGAAAAGACCATTATTTTCCCCATGAATTGCCTTGATACTTTTAAAGAAATCAATTTACTACAGAATAAGCATTTATTGCTAAACTCCCAATTGTATTCCAGGGGTCTCTGTCCATCCTTATGCCAGCACTACAGTATCTTGGTTACTGGGCCTTCATCATAAGTTTCAAGATCAAAAAATGAATTCTCCAACTTTGTTCTTCTTTTTCAAGATTGATATGCCTATTTTGCCCTGTTTTTGAAAGATATTTTTCCTAGATATAGAATTCCAGATTCATTGCTTTAATTTTTAATTTTTTGCAGTGCTAGGTGTCAAACCGAGGGCCTCATGCATGCTAGGTAAGGGCTTTACCATTGAGCTACAAATCCAGTCCTTTAAGTAAAAAAAAAAAATAATAATAATAATAATAATTATATAGTTGCTCTGTTCCCTTCTAGGTTGGACTGTTCCTTAAAAGAAGCCTGCTGTCATCCTTTATCATCCTTATCTTGGTTTCTTTAAATGTAATATGTCTTTATCTGGCTGCCTATAAAATCAATCACTGGTTTTGAGAGATTATGATGACCTCAGTGTACTTTTCTTTATGGTTCTTAAGTGTAATGTTTGTTGCATAATCTGTATCTGTAAATTGATAGTTTTTATTAAATCTGAAAAAATTTGGGCTATTTCTTCAAATTTTTTTTGTCTCATGTCCTTTTAGAACTGCAGTTAACACAATATTATGCTGCCTGAAGTTGTCACATAGCTCACTATTAATTTTTTCATTTAAATTTTTTCTTTTTTAAAAATATTTTTAGTTGTCCATCTACAACTAAAAATATTTTTAAAAAAGAAAAAATTTAAATGAAAAAATTTTATTTTATTTATTTATTTTAATTCAGTGCTAAGAATCGAACCCAGTGCCGCACACATGCTAGGCAAGTGCTCTACCACTGAGACCCACCCGTTTCTTTTTTTAATAGTTTATATTGTTGTAGTTTCAAACTCACCAATCTTTTCTACAGTTGTGTCATCTGACATTATTACTATCCAAATTTTTTATCTTACACACCAATTTTTATCTTTGGAAATTCAATTTGGGTTGCAAAAAAAAAAAAAAGTCTTCCATGTCTCACCTTGTGAATATATGCGATATATTTACAAAAAACATTTAATATGCTTGCCTGCTACTTCTAACATCTATGGGAATTTCAATATATTAGGCTTCTCATTTTTAAATGCATTTCCTGCTTCTTTGAAGATTGGTGGTTTTTTATTGAATGTGAAACACCGTGAAATTACCTGTTGAATATTGGATACTTTTTATATTATTGGGATGCAATCACTTGCATTAAACAATTTAATCCTGTCGGTTTATGCTTTTAACATTTGTTAGACAGGACTGGAGCAGCTCTTAACCTAGGGCAAATTATTCCCAGCTACTGTGTACCCTTCCTAAGACCCATGAATAGTGAGATCTTTAGGGCCCTTTGTGAATATGGGGCAACTCTAATCCTTTCAAGATGTCTCAGCTCCATCTTCTCAGTTCAGGGAATTCATCAAGCTCAGCCTGGGTTCCCTGATACAGACAGCACTGCAAGCTGGAAGCTTTCGAGGCAGAGCTCTAAGGCCATCATTGGCTCATCCTGTCTGATTCCCATCCCTCAGTGTCACAGTCCTCTGTTGCCTGATGTCAATGTCTTGAAAATCATTGTTTATTTTTGTTTGTTTCAAGTGAAAGGAAGAATTCCATTTTAGTCAGAAGCAGAAGTCTCCAGATAGTTTTAAAATATTAATTTGTCTACAAGTTTCCCAATGAAACTTACCCACACAGGTAAAACTCCTTCTTCCCATATGCCAGCCCACTTCAGAATACTTCTGGAACTATTCCCTCATATCTATGTAGCACATTATAGCTAACATTGTAATTTTATGTTATTACTTGTATTGTTTTCTTTTGGAAAAAAATATGACCTGTGTTATACTGCTAATAGGAAATTTATCTTCATGTGAAAAATGATGCCTAGCTCAAAATCCATGGAAAAATTCTTAGCGTCAACCTGTTTTTTTTAATAGATTCAAATCCTTACATGTAACAACAGAAGTCTCATCAAGGACTTTAAGCATTTCATTTTGAATTTACTCACTGTGGTGGGCTCTGGTACTGCTTGTCTCTACCAGGCTGATATCACACTGTGCTGAACTGGCCCTCTGAAGATGGCCCTTCCTGACAGTAGAGAGGAGAGAAACACAAACGGAAAATGGGTAATTGGAAAGCATGTCAGAAGAACTAGAAAGGAATTTTAACTTGAATATTGGAAGGTTTACTTTAAGTCCACAACTACCTGAAACCCTAGAGCAGTCCTGCTGTATTTAACAAATGCACTAGTACTGGGAGGTCATCAGCCATGGGTGCTGATACTGTTTTTAGCTGCCTTTCTTTATGGCACACAGCTACTACATTTTAGGGTAACAGGAATGTTTTTATGCTTTTTTAAGAGGTTAGTTTCCATTATTCATTGGATCCTCATGTGACATGGGGTGGCTTTAGTGAGCTATTCTATTAATGGCATTTAAAAAATTCATTTTGAACCTTCTTTAAGGTTATAGCTTACCGGGATTTTTTGTCATTTGACCTATATTAATAGGTTAGAATTTATGTGATCAGACAGGATGAGCCAATGATGGCCTTAGAGCTCTGACAGATTTTTATTAAAAAAAAAACTACTTGAAATATTAAGTAAAAATTTGGAATGTAAAGTTGCTTTAATTTTTTCAATATGTCAATACTCGAGTATTAACTTACATTAATGAAAGTGAATTCAAAACCACTTTACCTTAGCAAAATGGCATATATTTTCTCAATGCAGAATGGCTCCTACTTCTGAAAGCTACTGATTCTAGTCCAGATTTTAGCATTAGTGGGGTATCATTTGGACCTCATTCAAAGATACCAACTAGTTACTAAAGTTCAAAAGGTCCTCAGCTTAAAGTAATTTTAACCACTAGGGACCCCAAAACTGTTAGAGTAAACAATGACTTGGTTTCATTCTTAAAAGCACATTTCTAAAAGACAAATATATTTCACATGGTCAGTATACAACAGATTCAAATCCAATCTCTAGATTTCATGAGCAATAGCTACTCATGTTATTTTTCAAATTAATTCTGCTCTTGGCACATCTTTACCCATATAATCACATAAAATTACCTCCACTTATGTTGTCATTCGAAACTGGAAAATACATGATTTCATGTACTTCACAACCCTGAGAGTTAGTCAAGAATGTCATTTTTGTAATGTTAAAGATGCTATTTTTTCCTCACTGACTAAAGTTATACCCATTTTCCAAATGTTTCTAAAATGAATGTGTTTAACTTTTATGATGAGCAAACTGCTGCTTCATTGTGAAGTAAAGCATTCAAACAAAAAGGGTGAATAGGGCCTGGGCTGTGGCTCAGTGGTAGAGCGCTTGCCTAGCACGTGTGAGGCACTGGGTTCAATCCTCAGCACCACATAAAAAAAATAAATTTAAAAGAAAGGGTGAATAAAATATATAAAGTTAGACAATGAGCAATAAATACATTTGTACCAAGCATGAGATGAGAAATATACCATGAACAAATCCTAAAAGCCCCATCTGTGCTTTCTCTAACTGCATCCTTCTGTCCACACCAGTGGTAACGACTTGCCTATATTTTGTGGTAACCAGTATCTTTCCTTTCTTTATACCGTGTGTGTGTGTGTGTGTGTATACATATATATACACACATATATATATACACTTTATATATAAATATATATATATACACACTTTGTATCATACACACGTGTATGTATATGTGTATATATACACACATACACACACATATATACACATATATGTTATATATATATACACACATATATGTTATTTGGTTTTGTTTCATTTTAAACTTTATATGAATGGAATTTTGCTATTATGCTTTCTTTGGCAACTTGCTTCTTCACCATAAATTATGTTTTTAAGATTCATCCAGGTTGATTATGTAGCTGTAGTTCATTTCTTCTCTTATATATTGTTCTTTTGTATGAACATAACTTTTTGCCCATTTCATGTTCATGAGTACTTGGTTACTTTTCAATATTTTTATTATTACAGCCAGTTGTATTATAAACTCCTACAATCTGTTAGGTATCTATAGCCAGAAGTAGGAGAACTGGGTTGTGCAGCACACACTTGTTCAGTTTTAGGTATTTGCAAACTGATTCAAGGGTTAAAAACTTTCAAATTTTAAAATAAAACCATTTACATTGTCTGGTTGTGGCTTAAAAACTTTTTTTTGGTCAGTCTCACAAGTGAAATAATGGTATTTCATTGTAGGTTTGACTTGCATTTCCATAATAAGGTTGCATACCTTTTCATATTTTCTGGATCTTCCATCTTCAACAAATTCAATTATTTTTCCCCTTTGTCTACATTCTTACCTTTTTCTTAGTGATCTGATACATTCAAGAAATAAATATCCATAACTATATTTCATGTGTTATATATATCTTCTAGTTTGTAGCTTGGGTGTTCTCTTTTCAATGGTATCTCGAAAAAGAAGTTTTCAATTTTAATAAAACCAAATTTATCAGCCTTTGTTTTCTCATTTTTTGCTTTCTAATTCTCATTTCCCAAAATCTATCCCTATCCTCTAAAGATACAAAGATTTTTTAAAAACATTTTTAAAAAATGTTCTTCTAACAGTTTTCATTTAGCTTTTCAAATATAAGCCTTTAATCTACCTGAGCTGAATTTGAGGTATGCTGTAAGGTAAAACCCCAATTTTACTTTCTGCTATATGGATAAACAATGATGCCAACAACTTTTATTGAAAGCCCTTTATTTCTCCACTGCTCTGCAATACCATCTCTGCTGTATGTCAAATATCTACATATGCTGCTTGCTCTAGGCGCTTTATAGTCATACTTTTTTTTTCTTCTTAGTTTGGTGTAAGTCTTTATTGAGAAAGCTAAGAGATTTTTCTCTCTTAATCTATAGGTAAAATGAAATATATATTTTTTCAGCACTGGGGATTGAATCCAGAGCCTTGTGCATACCAGGCAAGTACTCTATCACTAAGTTACATTCCCAATCCTTTAAAAAAAAAAAAAAAAAAAAAAAAAAAAAAAAAACCTAAACAAAACAGGGTTTTACTAAGTTGCTCAGGCTGGCCTTGATCTTGCAATCTTGTCTCAGCCTCCTCAGTAGCTGGGATTACAGGAGTATGCCACCATATCTGGCTTAATTTTTAATGTTACATCAATCTTGCATTCCTGGAATAAATCCAAGATCGTCAAAGAGTTTTATTGGTGATTACTTGTAATATAGTTTTTTAAAAAATGCACTGCTAGATTTGGTTTGCTAATCTTTAATCTTTTATATCCGGGTTAAAAATTATTTGGTTCTTAATTTTCTTTTTCATTCTAGGATGATTAATTTAATGTATCAACTTGGTTGGGCCATGATACACAGATATTTGGCTAAATATTTTTCTGGATGTTTCTGTGAAGGTCTTCTTCAGATGACATGAATGTTTCAATCTGGATTTTCAGTAAAGCAGCGCGCCTTTCCTGATGTGGGTGGGCCTCAGCCAATCAGATGAAGGCTTTAACTCCTCCCTGGTGTTAGAAGGAATTCTGCCCACAGAATTCCTATGGAATTGAAATGAATACTGACTCTTCCCTAGGTTCCCAGCCTTACTGCCTATGAACTTGAAATGCAACAAGAGCCCTTCCCTGGATGTCCTGCCTGTTAGCCCCTGCAGATTTTGGACTTGGCAGCCTCCATAATTGCTTGAATCAATTTCTTAAAGTGTATATGTATGTGTGTGTGTGCGCACGTGCATATATGCATATATGTCCTACTGGTTCTGCTTCATCTGAGAGCTCTAATACATAATGTTGTTGGTTATGAACTGTATTGTGTACCCACAAAATTCATATATTGAAGCCCCAACTCCCAATGTGACTGTATTTGAAGGTGGTATTTAGGGAAGGTAATTTTAGGGTAAGGGTAAGGGCAGGACCCTAATCTGAAATGATAGGTGACCTTATAATAGGGAGAGACACCAGATATCTTTTTCTGTTCATACATATCCAGAGAAAAGGCCATCTACAAATCAGGAAGAGGGGTCTCATCAGAGATCAAATGCAATGGCATCTTGATCTTGGGCTTTTAATCTTCGTAACAGGGAGAAAATAAATTTCTGTTGGTTAAGGCACCCAGTCTGTGGTGTTCTGTCATGGCAGCCTTAGCAGACTAATACATTTTGTAGGTGTGAGCATCAAAATGATGCTAGCCTAAAAAAAGAATAAGCGAATATTCCCTATTTATCTGTCCTCCGTGCTAGCATGCGGTTTGTTTTAAGGATCTCACTAGTAAAACTGAGCCTGGGGTTTTCTTTTTCTGGCTGGGGATGGAACCCAGGCCCTCATGCATGCTAGGCAAATGCTGTATCACTAGATTATATCCCCAGTCCTTCTTATTTTTGAGACAGGATCTTGCTAAGTAGTTAAAGCTGGCCTCGAACTTATGATCCTCCTGCCTTAATAGCCTTTGGAAACATTATCAAACTTTTGAAATGTGACAAAAACTTCTTTATTGACAATACAGAATAATTTTAAAAATATTCTGCATGAGCTTGTAAATAATTTTGTAGCTATCTGATACTATGTTATAAAATAAGTAATTGACCTTGTTAATTATATTATTATTTATGTTACTGATTTTTATCTCCCTATAAATTTCTGAGTCATATATTACAATTTAATTATTATAGTAACTCAACTTTGTTGAGTTCTCCTTTATATTTCAAATTTTGATTTGTTTTTTGAAGTTTTGCTAATTTTATGTACTACCTTGTATCCCCCATTGCAAAAAAATTCATACGCTGAAGCCTTCCCCAAGGTGATGGTATCTGGAGATAGGATTTTCTGGTACATAATTAGGTCATGAGAGTGGAGCTCTTAGAAAGGTCTTGGTTCCTGTTTCCTGGCATACAATTCCTAGGATCCTTGGAATCTCCAAAATGACTGGTACTTTTTGTATGCTAATGAGTTGACTCATAGCTGATAGCCTCTAGCAAATCTTTAAATAAATTCTATTGAATTAAGACATGTGCTGAGTTTTAAAAAATGATAATTACTTGTTGGAGCTCTGTTTTGGTCTTTGTAAAATCTGCTTATTTCTAAGCCTCTCATTTATTTTTTGATATATATGAAACATATTTAATTTATATCACATCCGATTCTTCCAAAAAGTAAAAATGTTGAATATCTGAGTCTACTATCAGTTGTTTCTTTTAGTTCTAATTAATGGTACCTTTTCTCTTCTGTTTGGTACTCTTTTTCTGATGTTAAGATGTTTTTTAAGGTAAAGAGTGAAAGTAGGTTCTTCAACAATTGATTTGTATTTGTTTCTGTCAACCACCTGGGGACATTTCCAGCCTGGACTAGTTTATATTCTTACCACCCACTCCCACTTCAGAGTGTCTGGATTCAGGAAGGATGCAAACCCACATAGCATTTGTGATTAGAGGGTTTTCTTTCTCTTTTACTTAGTACCAACTGTTCTTATATAATCTTTTCCTTCAATTATGCCTATACTTTCTACCCAAAAGATATTGTTTTGTCTACTGTAGGGCTTTTCAGATTAGAAGTATTTCTAAATTCTGGCTCTGGTCTGTGCAGCAGCTATGGGTAAGAAGGTATTTGATGCTCAGTGGCATTGAGCACCGTGGGGTACGACACAGCATACCCTTCACAAACTCCATGGGTTGGCAAAAGATTTCAGTTTTTGAACAACTATAGCAATATTAACGTTTAAAAACCATACCAATCACTGGCAACAATTCCCAGTAGAATATCAAATTCCCTTATTAAGACCTTTGGTAACAGTTAGACATGTACTTCTGGCTCTCTACCTTATAAGCAATGATTGAACTGCATTTTCTGATACTTGTAGTTTAGTAGGACCATGAAACATGTTCTGGCCAATTGACTGATTTGGCAGTGATGTGTGTCACTTCTAGGACAGATCATTTCAAGGATGAGACCCCTCTGGTCCTTTTTTCCCTCTGGCATGACAACTGACAGCACTGAAATTGGTGGCTACTCCATAGTTTGAGTCCTTAAGTGACTATGATTAGTAAAACCATGTGTGCTGGCCTGCAATAATTATATATTACATATGAGGAATAGTCTTTTGATATTTTGAGCCACTAAACTGTTAAGGTTATATCTTAGTCTTTTTTTCTGTTGCTGTAACTGAATACCACAGACTGGGAAATTTACAAAGAATAAAGGTTACTTTAGCTTACAGTTCTGGAAATTGGCAAGTCTAAGAGCACAGCACTGTCATTTGTTTAGCATCTGATGAGGGCCTTTGATCTGGGTCTTGTCACAGCACAGAGTCAGCAAACCAGAGAGCTTATTTTATGGCAAAGTCACTCCGGTGATTACCCATTTATCCCTTAGTCCATGGACAGATTAGTCAATTCATTCATACTGACAGAACCCTCATGACCTAATCACCCATCTGAAGGTCCTACCTGTGCAACATCATTACGTATGACTTTGGGAAATAAGTTTCCAATGCATGAAATTTGGAGGACACCAAATTCAAATCATAGCTAGTTGATAGTTACTATAGCCAAACCCAGACTATCATGGTTGATAGTACAAAAAGTAATTCATTATTCAATAAACAACAGATTAAAACTCTATCCCAAGCCAGCACTAGGGTAATTAATTAACTGGTCTTCCCTTTAGCATATTGACTGACAAAATGTTTAGAGGACTAGAATAAGATCATTCACTTTCCTAGACATTTACACATTAAATGACTTTAAAAGTCAAGGGTAAAACAAATCCCAAAGATGTCTGTTCTGGTTATCTACTACTGTATAATATATCACCCTAAATTGAGTGGAATTAAAAAAAAAGTCTCTCTCATGGTTCTGTGGATTGACAGCTGAGCATTTTTAACTTGAGTCTGTGATTATAGGCAATCAGCTAAGTCAGGATTCAACCAAAGGTTCAAATGAGCTGGATGTCTGAGATGGCTCATTCAAATGGCTGACAGTTGTCACTGGCTATTGGCTGAGAGCTCAGCTGGGGCTGGTTCTTTGTGCTGTTTAGATTTCTTACAAGATAGGGGTAAATTCTACAAGGGAGCATGCTGTGTATAGGTGGCAAGAAGTTAAAATTTCCAGGCCACTTCAAAACTATATCCTTAATTGGAACAGGATTCATTTCCACAATATTCTATGGCCCAAGGAATAATAGTGCCTGTCCAGATTCAAGGATTTAGAGAAATAAACTCTACCTTCTGGTGGGAGAGTGGCAAGATTACATTGCAGAAGAGTGTGGGGCAGTGCAAGCTATTGTATGGCCATATTTGGGAAACACAACCTGATCCATTGGGCTTGTATGTAAATTTTTGTATCTGAAGTAGTCAGATGTTAAAATTAGGAGAGAGAAAACCTACTGGATTGCCTTTATGATGTATTCTGAAATAAAGTACATAATACCACATATTTAAAAAGATCTCCCTCCAAATTTTAACTACTCCTTGATATGAAACAATTGAGAAATCAGTATTTTATGAAATACTATTTAACCTACATCTTATCTTTTCTAGAATATAAACTTCTTAAGCCAACTTGCCCCTCTTTTATAACTCTCAGCTCATTTTCACAAGTATGAATTGCATACAGTATGCATTTAATAAATATTAATGATGAGTTATGACATCAGATAACTCCTAAACTTAATAAATTTCACATTTTCACATAATTTTAAAAAACACTGAAGATCAAACTGATGAATTTGAAAGTAATCTTCAGTGTGCAGCATTGCTCCATGAAAGTAACGTTTTCTTTGGTCTCTTATGAGTTACCAGTCTTCCCAAATTAATTGCCTGCTTATTTGTCTACTTCTACATAGATTTAAATCTGCTATGAAGTGAGGGAACAAGACTACCTTGTTTTATATTGAATTAATTATGCCTACATTAATTATGCACAATGCCTACATATATATAGTAGGCTCTAAATTCTACATATTCACTGTATGTCTTAAACTTTAATTTATAGTATTATATAAGTTGTTTTTTTTTCTTTAATATTCAAGACTTAACTTAAAATAGACTTCACCTAAATATTTAGGGGAAGGTAGACCCACACTCACTACAGTTATCATGTCCAAAACACCTAAATATTTAGGTGAGGTCTTACCTTAGTAAGTCTAAACCTTAATAGTTTAAAAAAGTCAAAGTAAATTATGATGGCAGTAAAAAAGAACAAATTGAGACTATGTAGTAATAAGATGCTTTAAAAATTACTTTTAAATTAATAACAAAAACTTCATTAGAGAAATATCTCTAAACATAAAACAGTGTCTGAAAAAAATCTCTCAGAGTGAAAAGGCATTAATTATTAAATGGAATCATTACTTTATGCACTACTATTCTTTTCAAGAGCATATTTCTATTTTGGTTACCTGCAAAGGAAGTAGAGGGCTGCAACGGTAAGTGTTACTAGAAGAACAGTCAACGCCAGGAAAGCTGCAAACAGGTTACTTTTGCTTTGGATGCTGGAACTTGGAAGAAAGACTTCTTCACAACGAGCTCCTGTGTAATTTTCAACACACCTACAGGATAAAATTTCAGATAAAGAATGCATCCCTGCTCCATTAGCTATTCTGGATAGCAAAAGGTAGCTAGTATGAAGGAAAGAGACTAATCTTCAGATTGTGACTGTGGCAGAGACATGTCCTATAATGCTCACAGGGCTATGGTCACAATGAAACAAATTAAATTTCTTATAAGATAGGGGCAAATTCTGTAAGGGACCATCCAGTGTATGGGTGGCAACAAGTGGAAGCTTCCAGGCCAATGTATGCTGTCTTCCTTTTCCCTATTTCTAATGGCTTGGAAACTGCAGAAAAATTATATTCAGACTTCTTCTAGATTTTCTTTTGAGATAGGGTCTGCTATGTTAACCCAGGCTGGCCTCAAACTTCCAGGCTCACATGATCCCCCTGTCTCAGCCTCCCAAGTATCTGGAAGTGGTGATGCCAGCAACATGACACCTGGCTTATCTTCTAGATTTTCAATGATATAATTGTTCATATGTTACTCAAATTCATCTAAAATTAATTTTGTTGCATTTGGTACAGATTTAGCTCTAAATGCATTTTTCCTCAAAATTACTAACTTGTTATTTCAGCCTTGTTATTAAATAATCAATACCTTTCCCACTGTTTAACAATGCCTACTTGAACAATTTGTGTAAGTAACAGCATTTCTATTCTTCTTCAATGATGTGTACATCTAATCTTGGGCTTGTACTGCATTGCTTCAATATTGTGACATTATAGTGTATATTGATATCTGGTAGCTCCACTCTGTACCTTACAAGTTTTCTTTGTTAGAATACTTTGTAATATTCTCATGAGCCAACTCAATATTTTAAAGTAAATTACTTTTAGCTCTCTAGAACTATGACAAGACTGGAGGTGTGGCTCAATAGAGGAGCACTTGCCTGGCATGTGCAAGGCCCTGGTTTGATCCCCAGCATCACAAAAACAAAAGCAAGACTAATATATGACAAAGAATGACAATCTTTAGTATTAACAAGTTCCTTTCTCCCTGTTAATGTGCTCAAAGGATTATAAAATACAGAGACTGATAGAAATCAACAAGGATGACACTAACACCAGATTAATTTGATTATTTTGCAGTTGCATTTAAAATAAAGAATAGTATCTTAATATAACTAATTTTTATTTATAAAGCAACCCAAGAAGTCACAGAATAAATCTGCAGTAAACTAAACTTAGCACTAATTCTGTGCAAGTTAAAAAAAAAAAAAAAAGGCAATACATTTTAAGCTGATTTTACTAAAATAGAAAGTATTAATACTCCTCACCTCTTTCTAGCTTAGGTAGGTATTTAGAAATTTATTGTCATTTCTCTAGACTAATAAGGATACAGGCCATGAAAGTTACATGTGAACTAATCACTAGCTTTGACAACTAATGTGATAGACTAATAAAGTACTCTACATATAAATAAAAGGAAAGGATGTCAAGATATAGCACACAGAATCAACTTTAGTCAACTGAGCACAGGAAAGGTGCCATATGAGCCTCCAGCTGTGCCCAGCGTGAGGTAGCAGTGTTACTGTGGGAGCTCCTACTGAGGGTGTTGGGTTAGGGAAAGCAGCAATCCAGATTCCCTCAAACTACTGTGAAGACCAGTTTAGGAGGTAAACAAAGGAAAAGTAAGGATAGGACATGGGTGGCAAACTGAAATGCCAAGTGAAAATATTCTGGGGTAAAATCGCAATTACCTGAAGTCTAAATAATACTAATTTTTCCACAGGTAAGGTGTGTTAAACAACCACGAGAAAAAAAAAGACCAAGTGAAAACAATTTGTTTCTTCCTCCTCTAACTCCACCTCCCATTTCCCCAAAGGGGAACAAACATGCATACACACACCCCTAGAGAGTCAACAGAGGTTATCATAGACAGCACACACTGTCACAGAACAAACAGAGGAAAGGGGCCCTAAGTTTAGTTTTCAAAAGTATCTCCTGAGTAACCAAAACATAAAATAAAAATTCTTCCACAATTTAGTTATTTTTGTTTTTAAAAGAATTCAGCAGGCTGGGCATGGTAGTATAATCCCAGTGACTGAGAAGGCTGAGGCAGAAGAATTTCAAGTTCAAGGCCAGCCTCAGCAACAGTGAGACCCTGTCTCAAAATAAGACATAAAAATGGATGGGGATGTAGATCAGTGGTAGAGTGCCTCTGAGCTCAACCCCTAGTATCACAGGAACAAAATAAAGAATTTAGTAAGTAACAATTATTCACACCTTCTAAACTGTTTTTTTTTAAAGTTTTATCCACTGAAAGAAATTCATGTCATAGTTCTAAAAAAATAGTTCTCATATTTTGAAATAATGTTTAAAATGGGGTTCAATTTCCATTCTAGAAAAATTAACTAGAACCCTAAATAAATAAATCCTCAAATGAGGCAGTATAATTTCTTCTGATAAGGAATATTTATTTTTAAAAACTATAAACTCATTACTTGAATTTCTTAAGGCTGTTCAAGTTTAGGTAAGATTAGACTTCAAGGGAAAAAAAAAAGACAAACTACCTGATGTAACTAACAAAAATATTTTACCTAGGCCATGCTCTGAGTTGGAGGGAGTCAGGAGAATGGTGTATAAAGAAACCTAGAGGTCAGGTCAGATCAGGGGATAAGCAAATAGGAAAAGGCATATGAGGGAAACCAGTTGACAAGAGGGGTTTCTACTGTCTCACTGCTGGGAAAAGCAAACACATGTATTTGTGGGAAAAGTAAAATCCTGATGGTTAACTTTAAACAAAGTCAAGAAAATTTTTTGTTATTGTTTAACTAGTAACCAGAATTTAGAGAAAGGCAAAGGCACATTTAAATATTATACTCTTATCCAAGAAGTAGAACTGGCTAAAAATGAATCTTAAATTTTCAGGTATTTATTATATAAAAAAGTAAATACTGCCTACCAATGATTATGCACAAGGAATCCACTTTTAAACCTCTATCTCTTTTATGATAATGTTATGACCCACTTACAAATGTACAATTTCAAACAAATAACTCTTTTACAGGTAAGCAAGGGTGAATGAAGTACAGATAGAGCTGAGTAAAACATAGAAAGGTCAAGTGTTGCACCAATATTTATGTAAAACCAAGTAGTTTTTGTCTTTATGTGAGTAACTCTCTTGCTAAATTATTTCTGTGCTTCATTTCTGCACAGATTTCCAAGTAGCAAAGAGTTATGCCACCTAACGAGGTGAGTACCAAACACTAAGGGATCATGCCTATTTTCCTGCAATTGAAGATTAATGCTGGAATACTAAGATGAGCAGCTGCAAAACTTGGAATACAGGTTATACCACCAACAATTTGACCCTACATATAGTAGCTATGTTGAGTATATTGGACACAACAGATTCTACAGTGTTCAAGGTAAGTTGTTAACACAGTAGTGACACTTAGCATGAGTAAAAGAACCAGGTTTTGAATCACGTGAACAGAGAGCCATTTAGTTTCAAGAACAAACAGTGGACTGAGAGCTGGAAATAAGTAGTTTCCTGACCCTGTTATCATGCTTGTTGGATATATAATCTTGGGCAACTCAAAAGTCTTTTATGTAAAATCAAAAGAGCAATACCTGCCTTAACTATTTCATAGGGCTATTATCAGAATCAAATAAGACAATATCAAAAAGTTGTGAATACTGAATCATACAAGTGAAATTGAAATGAAAGCAGTCACTTTACAAAGGTCATGTTTACTTAAATGTTGATCTGTAGGGGGAAAAAAAAAGCCTAAGAAAAATTACAGCTAGAAAAGGGTAAGAGCATGGTGATCAATAAATGCATTATTAGTATTACTAAGTATTTCTCAGAAACAAGAGACAGAGTTATAAAATAATAATAAAAGAGTTCACAAGCCAAAGGAAGACTCAATGTCAGTGCCATTTCACTTTCAGTTAACCTGGAAAGAAAAATTCAAATATTGGCATATGTAAAAGGTGACTTCCAGTTAATCAATATTCTGTGGCAATCAAAGTTCAATCTGAAACTCATGAAAAATGATAAAACAAAACAAAAGGAAAAAAATCAATAGAAGTGTTCAAGAAAATAAACTGGCAACATGGGCTTGGATCCTTTTAATAGTTCATTCAGGACCATATGACAACATTTGTAACCAAAATCCTATGAAACTCCTACCACGTTTTTATAGGTCAAGAACTCAGAGAAAACTGGCTCACAACTTTTGCCTCTTTTATTAACTAGTTCCCTAAATGTAACCTTATCAACCTTTTATTATATTCTTAATAGTATCTATAGATAACTTTACTAATATTCAATCTTGCAAAAATTTATCTCTAAATAAGTATGAGTACCTCAAATTTATCAGTCCAATAAAAGCCTACTTAAAAAGAAAAATCCTAGATTCTGTCATGATTGACCATTACCCAGCTAATTCATATGCTGAAATAGATTATAGATTATATCTGAATATAAATGATAAAAATCTACATAAAGAATAATCCATATTTGTCATTAGGTAGTGTATTATTTATAGTTTTATTGTGAAGGATTAAAAGTTTTTAGTTTTAAATCACTGTTGAAAATTTGAAGTATTTTATTTATTTAAACTAACTGAAGAACAGTGAATGAAGGAAGTGTGTCAAAAAACGATAACAGGACTGGGGAGATAGCTCAGCTGGTAGAGTGCTTGCCTCGCAATCACAAGGCCCTGAGTTTGATCCCCAGTACCACAAAAAAAAAAAAAAAAACGATGACAGTCAACTACAGCAGGGTAAAAACATGACTTTCATTAACGGGACTTTGCACTGGTCAATCTTCTCCAATGAATACTTTCTTAGAGAAACACCCTAGAATACTACTGGGTTAATCAGAGCACTGAGGCAAAATATTGTAATTTGTTAGTTTCTTTGTGTGGTCTTCTTATTGACAAAATAATTGACCAAGTCTCTGTTCTTCCTATTTTGCCTGCCTCAAGAAAAACACCAGGGAGAAAAATCTAAAATTATTCTTAAAAAAAGTGTATTATTTTAAAAAATAAAAGAAGAAAAATTAAAACTATAAAGTTACATATATATTTTTAATAACCTATTATGATTCTTGGTAAAAAAATACATATATATTTGTATGTACAAAGTATTTATGCATAAAATTGGTATATATTTTCCCTTTAAGTAGTATTTTCAATAAATATAAAGTTATACTTAAATATTATTAATAATATATAAGTGGGCCTTCCAACTGTCGAGATTTTTCCCTGTTCATGTTTGGTAAAACTTGAGGGTTCAAGACCATAAACCAGGAACAGCTGGAAAGTCTTATACAAATAAACCACAGTTCTAAATGCATTCGTGCTGGCATCTTACCTTCCCAGGCTTCAGGACTCAACAACCTTCTAATGCCCCAACTTGGAATAAGACAAAGAGAAGCCAGCATCAGTTCACTTCCTGACAAAAGAAGTTAAGTATTAGAGCTGGGCAGAAGTCACAGTTGTCACTCTGCATGGTATTCCTGTGTAGCAAATGAAATCTTACTGAAAGATAAAGGAATATTTTTAGCTGCCTTCCAAATGAGATAGTGGATGCAAAGACACTGACCAAAAGCATAACCAAAACTCAGAAGCAAACACATAATTTGATATAAGTTCATTATGCAACAAAAAGAAGAAAATGAAGAAAGTTTAAAGCAAGATATACATTGCTTTTCATTTGCCCTCAGCTTCCTAAAACAGCAATGAGTTAAGCAGAGTTGGTTCTGAAGGGTAGTTTTTGCTCTTGAACAAGTGACACGAATCATTAAGAAAAACTCAGAAGAGAAGTAGTCCTAAGAGAGCAGATAAATTCCCAATGTTGTATAACCATAATCCTGCCTGTGTGAGAAGCACAATGATGTGGCAAAATATGAGCTGTCAAGGAGATTTATCCTAGTAAGTTTTGTTCTAAATATGGGGAGATCAAGAAAGATATCAGTTGTTTCTACTGAGAACTTTAATCAGAGGGTTACTAAAATGAAAAACATTAAAATGCACAGCTTAATAGAGCAGCTGTTTTATTCATTTGCATCTGTTCTATTATCAGCTTTGAGGCTGTTATTTCCGTTCCATAAAGGTGTTCTAAAGATCAATAGTAATTCCTGATATTTGATAAAGCACATGACACAGTGCCAAAAGTCAAAGTAAAAAGGACTTTGCTCTAATTAATCACAGAGGCATTCTGAACTTTTTTCTTTGAACTATAACCTTCTACTAAATTTAGAGATGCAAAGGCTTACATCTTATCTTCAAAAAGAGAATGCCAAGAACCAGCCTATCTTAACCAAGTAACCTTAAGAAAAATTTAAAAATTTTTCTGGTTAATAAAATGACTCAAAATCCTAAGAATTCCTTTTGGAAACCAAGTTTAGTAAAGCATATAGTGATAGACACTACTGATAGACAAAAAATACAAGATATAATTAAATAAGGCAACGTGTCAAATGTGGAAGCACAATAAATTTTGGATTTCTTGTATTTTTCAATTTTAAATAATCCTCAGCCATAATCATTTTAGTTTCTTGGAACACTAGCCTTTCAGAGATTACATATTTTTACTTCTAAATTACATCTCTTAAATAGATCTCAGTCTTTATCACCTGACAAGCAATGATTTCTACCTAATAGTGGGACTGCTACTGCCGTGGATAGCACTGAGTTTGGTTTCTGCCAAGGCAGCAAAGCCCCTCTCTGATCTGAGATTCCGGCCATATGAACAAGTACTGCTTGGGAGGGTCCCGGTAAAACCAGAGCTTACTAAGAGTCACTCTGGGTAACACTTACCACAGATCATGCTTTGCTGATTTAAAACTAACACAAAATCCTACCTCCACATTGTGTGATGCTTGGTTCTAGGTGATCCCAGGATAGGTCACAAGATGCACAGAGGAAAGTGAGGTCACAAGTCAAGGCCTCACCAGCTGGTGATGCAGGCATAGGTGAAGATAAACCTTTCCTCAACTTTTGCTACAAGAAACTGCTCAGTTCTAGTTGGAAGGCTTGTTGACTTGTGTCTAACTTTGCCAAAAAGCCAAGGGCTGCTGCCTGGTTTGTTCTGTTTGAAGGGAATGACAACAATAGCAAAAGGACTAGCGGGTGTCTTGTCAGACCTTTTTCGGTTATTTGATAATATAGGGTTGCACTTTTCATTGTTTTTATTTTACAACTCAGTAAATTGTAGGAAACTTACAGTAATGCAAATATATTTTGTTCAGTATAAGACAAAAGACTGGCCTGAGGGTACTGATCAGTTTTATACCTATTTGTAAATTCATTTCAACATGTCTGATAACCTATATATGTTTGTGTTAGTAAATTCTCCTCCAGGTCAATTATGATATCTTGTGTTTTCCTCATTAAATAATCTCTTCATTATTAATCAGTTGAATACATCTCGATACATCTTCCTTTTATATTTGAAAAGAGCAGGGTGTGCCCTGTCCTAAAGTTACTCCATTTGCAGTACAAATGCTAAGGCAGAATGAACTGGCATCTTGTCTGGGCACATAGAAAACCATCACACATTGAACACATAGAACTTACCAAGAAAAACCACCACCAGCTCTAAAGAACAATCATAAGGTACAGACTGATAATCAGTTAATTAATTAATTCATGCTTATAAAAATTACTACTTATCAAATTAGATCAGGGGCACACAGACACAAGGACTTGTCAAGACCCTTTCACCTTGACAGCTTCATGGCTGGCTTCACTAATTCCTTTTCTGATCATATGCAGGGGCTCTTTGCATTTGTTCTTTGCATTACCTCTTTATATTCTGCGGCCACCTTAACTCATTCTCAGCCTCTTTATAACCTATTACCACTGTATGAAGTGTGATGGGTGATTTGGGTGTTATAGATACTAATAATTAAGACTGGAATGGAATAAAAGAACTTGCCATTGCCCCGGTCATGAATGCCAAGGAAAATCAGGAGTACTTAGTGAACTAAAGTTGATGAAACTGATGTAGCTTGTGAATTTACTGATACTCAATAAATACTGACATTGTGGAAAGATGCAAATGTGATTATCTATGTATATGGAATAACTCATTTATTATAATATTTGTATGAAAAATCATGATTTTTCCCTTTTATGATTTTTAAAAAAGCAGTTTTAAAACCATTGAGATTCCCATGGATTCACCTGGCAAAGCTAGATGAATGCAGTTGCCAAAGAACACTTCTCTTGAGTAGCTTATGCTCTAGCATGTCTTTTTGTGGCTCTGAGGTGAATCCAAAGCAGAACTTTAAATCTGTTGGTACTCTGTTTCTCTATATATTTTTTTCCCTCTCTACTAATTTAATGTCTTTTTTTTTTTGGTTCATTTATGGTATATAGATTATTAGGAAGAGCAATGATAAGGGCTTTGGTTTTACAGTTTGACCATCTAAAGATTATAGTTGATGGGTGATGACAGAGATATATTCTCTATTGGGTAAGAGATGACAGAGACTCTGAATTGATTAAAAATGTTATGCTCACTGGGAAGGAGAACATCTCTTTGACATGTGGATCAGTGGATTTTATGTCTCTGTGCTTACTCTTGACTTGTGCCAAATATATAGATCTGAAGTTATAAGCTCTGTCTCTGTGTGTCTAAACTTCAGGAAGGCTTTTACCTCTCATTATGTGAGGATGAAGTTTCTATCTTAATATCAGGGAATATTAATAAATGACAGTATGGAGTCTCTCTAATTAAAGGAGTACTTATTCTGACTTACATAGGGATAAATACACTTTTATATAACCGAATATTCCTAAAATTCCCAGAATAAGGAAATTCGACTTTTTTTTTTTTTTTTTGGTACTAGGGATTGAACTCAGGGGCACCCAACCACTGAGCCACATCCCCAGCCATATTTCGTATTTTATTTAGAGACGGGGTCTCACTGAGTTGCTTAGTGCCACACCATTGCTGAGGTTGGCTTTGAATTTGTGATCCTCCTGCCCCAGCCTCCTGAGCCACTGGGATTATAGGTCTGCACACCACACCACACCTGGCAGGAAATTTGAACTTCTAATGCTCAAAATGTGCTGAGATTAAATAAAATCCTTCTCACCAAAACTAAGACTTATTTTGAGAATTTACTTCATATTAATAAGAGTAAATCTTTCACAAACAAGACTAACTTAATAGTTTTGATTTAATTAAAAACAGCTATATCTTTTTCCTGGGTTATCAATATTACATATATGTATTACAGATTCAAGATGGCAGATTAGAGAAAGGCTGTTGTTGCTCCTGGCTTAGGAGTCCAACAGTGGGAGTACTATTTCTCAGCAAGGTGGGTGAAAGAGGGACTTCACTGAAATTCAATATTGGACAGTCTCTTAGAGACTCAGAAAGGTGAGTGCATTGAACAAAGAACAACAACAACAAAAAAGCACAAGAAAGAGTACACTGGAGCCAACCTGCAGCAGCAGCAGTGGTGCTGGGTCACCAGAGGGAAGGAATAAATAAGTAGAGAGAAAGACAGTGGACACATTTGGCACAGAAAAACCTGTAGAAGAAAAAAGCAGCTTGAACTTAGCTGATCCAGAGGCTGCACAGCAAACTTATTTGAAAAGAGCTGTGTATTTCTCAACTGGCAAGCAGAGGGATGAAGTGGGGAGCTATCTTGCCACAACTTGCTGCTATAGAAGCCCAGAGAATCATAGCAAATATTGCCACACTGCCCTGGCAAGTTCCTATCATGTGGCCTTGGGTGTATCTAGTAGAACATGAAAGAAACAGGCACAGAGAAGACTGTACCCATTAGAACTCTGCAGCAGCCCCACCCTGGCAGTACAGTGATCTGGTCTGTCTACAGTACTTCCCATTCCATCCTACCTTACTGGTGAGAATGGAAGTTGTAAGCTATTTAAAGCAGTTTCAGCTTTAGACGACTCCAGCTGGCAGCTTGGTGATCAACACAAAAAAGGAAGGTGTTAAAAACACTCCAGTCCTTGCTTACTTGTTTTCTCAGGCATTTTCTCTCTCCACAGCTCAAGAATCAGAAAGGACAAGTCAGACATAGGCAGTGACCATCCATCCTCATCTGGAGTTTTGACCAACTTAGTGGAAACAATTCTTTCATTTTTCATTAAAAATCACCTCTCCCCCTTTGGTGTTCTTGCTGTGCTGACTGGTTTGTGGATGTATATGTGTGTGCGTGCGTGTGTGCACATGTGTGTTTATCTCCACATATTTGAATATATTCACACACATACACACACATATTTGTTTCTCTCTCTTTTTTTTTAATGATTGCTATTTTTCCTTGTCTTTTGCAGGTTAGGGTTTTTTTTTTTCATCTTTTTTTGTCTGTTTGTTTCTCTTTCCCTCCTTTCTTCTCCAACAGCCAAATTCTATCATTCTTTCTCTCTTCTGTCACTTAGTTTTTTAAATTATATTTTCTCCTCCTTTCACTTGCTACATCTCTTCTGCTTTCTCTCTTTTCACATTTTGAACATTCTAAACTTCTTCTTACCTTCCTATCACATTTTCTTTTCTCTTAATGAACTGTATTTTCACCATCTTTTAGAACTATATTTTTGGAGGGTACCAGGGATTGAACTCAGGGGCACTCAACCACTGAGCCACATCCCCAGTCCTTTTTTGTATTTTATTTAGAGACAGTGTTTCACTGAGTTGCTTAGCACCTCCCTGTTGCTGAGGCTGGCTTTGAACTTGTGATCCTCCTGCCTCAGCCTCCTGAGCAGCTGGGATTATAGCTGTGCGCCACCGTGCCCAGCTTGTCTTTTAGAACTATTTAGTTTATACAACTCCTGTCCACATCATGTTGCTGCAGTGATTAGTACTATGGATGGCACTGTTGACACATATTGTTTAATGCCAGATCTAATTCATGGCTATTTATTGTTTGTTTTTGGCAACTGCTGACTCCACCATTTCTGTTTTGGGGATAATTAGTGCTGCAGATGTCATGGTAGGCAATAGATATTTATTTTAAAGCTGTTTATTGTTGGCTTCTGTTATTGCTATTGTTTCCCTCTTTTCTATGAGGTGCTTGGAATCTATGGAGACTCCACAAATTCAAAGGGTAGAGACTCTACTGCTCAACTAAACGCAGTCAATAGATACTGTGCCTTGCTCCACACACAAATTAAACACACTCAAATTTCAGAGATACTTCAATACAAAGAAGAGACAACTAGGACCCAAGGGGAAACAGCTATTGGAGGAGAGGGCCTAGATCTGACTGATGGATATCTACTCCTACAGAAAAAACAGAATTAAGACAAAGGCTGTGTAAAATATATGTATCTATGAGGGGTCTCAATCTAGACCACTCTAGAACATTTTGGCAAGAGAAAGTTGTGCCCTAAAAAGGCTCACACTTAAGACCAGAAGAGAAACCCATTCTAACAGATGCATAAAACCCAACACAGGAACACAGGAACATAAGAAGTATGAAAACACAAGGTAATGTGATGCTTCTTAAAATTCATAATTCATCAGCAACTGACTCCAAAAATACTGAAGGAGATGAAATACCAGAAAAAGAATTCAAAGGAATGATTATAAAAATGATAAGTGAATTCTAAAAACAAACAACTGAATAAGTTAAAGAAGTCAGCACAGGATATGAATGAGAAAATCAATAAGGAGATAGAGATGCTGAAAAAAGAACCAAAGAAAAATCTTGGAAATGAAAGACACACTAAATCAAATAAAATGTTCAGATGAATGTATCCATAATAGAATAGACCATGCTTAAGACAGAGTCTCAGAGCTGGAAGACAAACTGGCCAGTCCTGAACATTCAGAAAATATTAAAGAAAAGAAGTAACAGTGATGAGAATATGTAAGAACTCTGGAACCTAAGAGACCAAATTTAACAAACAGTGGAATTGAAGAAGGTCATGAGATGCAGGATAATGAATGGATAACCTCTTTAAGGAAATAATAACAGAAAAACTTCCAAACCTTGAGAAAATGAAATGGACATCCAGATGCCAGATATATTCAGAATCCAAATAGACAAAATCTAAAAGAACTTCAGCACAACACATTAAAATGTCTAACATAACAGAACAAGGATAGAATGTTACAAGCCTCTGGAAAAAAACATCAAGTCATATTTAGAAGCAAACCATTTTTTTTCTATTTTCTTAACACAAATTCTAAAATGCAGGAGGGGATTCTAAGCCCTGAAAGAAATGACTGTCAATCAGTATTCCTATATACAGCAAAGTTAACCTTCAGAATGGAATAGGAAATGAAAACCTACCATGACAAGCAAAAACTAAAAGAATTCATGACTTACTAAGCTGGCCTACAGAAAATACTTAGTGCAATCCTACACACAGGATAAAAAACAAGCCTCACAAATGGACAAATCTCATTTGAAGAATAGCTAAGCAAATGAGAAAATAGGACCAAATTAAATATTAGAAATAAATCAAAATGGTAGAAATTAATAAATGTCTCTCTATAACAACACTGAAGTGCTGAGAAGAGAAGCTGAAAATATTTTGAACTCCGACAGAAAGAATTAACTTTTTATTGAGATTTTTTCTCTTTTCTTTTTTTTTTTTCTTTGTTCAATTTTGACCTTAATGGTACATGGATCATTATATACATGGTATATGGACAATTTAGACATACTTATATTTTTTTCTCATTTCTAGTATTTTTTTTTGTAGTTGGAGATGGACAGTATGCCTTTATTTTATTTGTTTATCTTTATGTAGTGCTGCGGATTGAACCCAGTGCCTCGTACATGCTAGGCAAGCACTCTGCCACTGAGCTACCGCCCCAGCCCCTCATTTCTAGTATTTTTGAAGCCAGTTATTTTTCATGGATCAGTTTTTTGAGGACTAGGATGTTTGATTAGTGTATTTTAGTTTTGTTTGATATTCTTTGTTTATTTTTAATTTTAAAAAAAATTTTACTTTATATTTTTCACATACCTGTTTCCCTTGATTCTATTTCTCTCTTTTCTTCCACTAACAATCTCTTTCACTCTTCCTTTAATTTTTTACTTGTCTTCTCTTCTGCCTCATAATCATCACATCCTATATTTTCTTTTCTCTCCCTGTCCAACATTTGAAACTGTAAACTCTTTTGCAAACTTGCTGTTTTTATTGTGAGCAATAACTGATCATCATTTGTTTATTGTGATACTTAACACTGTAGACATCACAATGGGAATTATTTAGTTTAATGCTGTATATTGTTTGCATTGGTTGTTGTTATTATTCGTTTCCCCCTTAACAGTGAGATACTGGAAACCTTCAGGGACACTATAAGTTCACAGGGTAGAAACTCTACCTCAGATCCATGCTGTTAGGTGGGAAGACATACAAACAACATGAAAAAGCAAGGGAACAACTCACCCCAAACAAACCAAGATGCTCCAATAATGAAATCTATCAACACCACAGTGGAGGAAATGTCAGAGAAGGAGTTTAAAATGTATGCAGTTACAACTGTTCTGCAAAGCAAAGGATGGTATAAGGAATAAAATCAAAGAGAAAGTACAGGAAGTGAATGTTCACTTCAATAAAGAGGAAACGATACTGGGGGAAAAAAAAAAAAACAAGCAGAAATCCTCAAAATGAAGGAATCAATAAACCAAATTAAGAACTCAATAGAAAGCATCACCAAAAGACTAGCTCACTTGGAAGACAGTTTCAGGCAATGAAGACAAAATATATAATCTTGAAAACAAAGCTGATCATGGAGAAAAGATGTTAAGAGAACATGAACAGAACTTCCAAGAAACATGGGATAATGTGCAAAAACCAAATTTAAAATTTATTAGCATAGATGAAGTCTTGGAGGTACAAAAGAAAGAAATGCACAATCTTTTCAAAGAAAAATATCAGAAAATTTCCCAAGTGTAAAGAATGAAATGGAAAAGCAAATACAGGAGGCTTACAGGAATCCAAATATACACAATTAAAACAGACCCACACCAGGGCACATTTTTATGAAAATGACTTACAGAATAAAGATAGAATTTTAGAGTCTGACAGAGAAAAAATGGCAGGCAACATTTAGAGAAAAACCAATCTGGATATCAGCTGATTTCCCAACCCAGGCCCTCAGAGCTAGAAGGTCTTGGAATAATATATACCAAGTTCTGAAAGAAAGTGGATGCCACCCAGGAATACCATACCCAGCAAACTTAAGCTTCAGAATTGATGATGAAATAATAACCTTCTACAATAAAAGTTAAAAGAATTCACAACTAGAAAGTTTGCACAATAAAACATTCTCAATAACACATTTCATGAAAAATAAAAGTGAAAACCAGCAAAGGGAGGAACTGCACTAAAAGAACAGTGAATCAAAGGAGAAATGAATTAAAATTAAAATCCAGAAATAAATCAAAATGATGGAATAAAAATCACATCTTGATAATAACATTGAACGAAAATGGTCTAAAATCATCAATCAATCAAAAGATACAGACTGGCAAATTGGATTAAAACACAAGACACAACAATATGTTGTCTTCAAGAGACTCACCTCATAGGTAAAGACATCCACATACAGAAGGTAAAAGGATGGGAAAAAACATATGATTTGCATGGATGTTGTAAACAAGCAGGATTTTCTATCATATCAGATAAAGAGGAATTCAAGTCAAAGTTAATCAGAAGCTACAAATCAGGGCATTTCATACTGCTTAAGGGAATTATACATCAATGAGACATAACAATTGTAAATATATATGCCCCAAACAATGGAGCACCTATGTACATCAAATAAACCCTTCTTAATTTTAAGAAGAAAATAGACCACAACACAATAATAGTGGGTGACTTTAATACATCTCTCTTACTGCTAGATAGATCCTCTAAACAAAAAATAAAGAAGCTACAGAACTAAAAGAAAATTAATAATTTAGACTTAACAGACAATGTTTCATCCATCAACGACTGAATACACTTTCTTCTCAGCAGCGCATGGATATTTCTCTAAAATAAACCATATCATAGGCCACAAAGCAACTCTTGGCAAATACAAAAAAAAAGAGATAATACTTTGTATCCTATCATATCATAATGGAATCAAATTAGTAATCAATCATAAAATAAAACACAGAAGCTACTCTAACACCTTAAGACTAAATAATATGCTACTGAATGATGACTGGATAGCATAAGAAATCAGAGATAGAATTTAAGAATACTTAAACATGAACGAGAATAGTGATACAGCATATCAAAATCTCTGGGACACTATGAAGGCAGTGCTAAAAGTAAAGTTCATTGCATTGAGCTCATTCATTAAAAGAATAGAAAATAAATAACCTATCATTACATCTCAAAACCCTAGAAAAAGAACACCACCACCAAAAGCAGAAGAAATTAAATAATTAAAATCAGAGATGAAACTAAAATAAAAGAAAATCTAAAAATTTGACAAAATGAAAAGCTGGTTCTTTGAAAAAAATCAATAAAATTGATAAACCCTTAGCTAAGCTAACAAAGAAAGAGAGAAAACTCAAAATACTAAAATTCATGATGAAAAAGGAAATATCACAATGGACACTAAGGAAACATGATAATCAGAAGTTATTTTGAAAACTTATACTCCAGTAAAATAGAAAATCTTGAAGACATTGACAAATTTCTAGAACCAGATGACCTACCCAAAATGAATCAGGTGGACATAAGAAAATTTAAACAGATCAATTTCAAGAAATGAAATTGAAGATGCCATCAAAAGCTTGGTAGAACTTGGTTGAGTTCTATTAGATTATCAAAGAAGAACCTACACCAATCTCCCTCAAATTATTGCATGAAAACAAAAGAAAGGAGCCCTTCGGAACTCATTCTATGAAACTCATATCACCCTGATACCAAAACCAGACAAAGACACATCAAAAAAAGACAATTTCAAACAAATATCCCTGATGAACACAGATGCAAAAATTCTTAACAAAATATTGGGAAATGGCATACAAAACATATTAAAAAGATAATGTACCAAGATCAAGTGGGGTTCACCATATGGAAATCAATAAATGTAATTCATCACATCATCAGACTATCAGAGTTAAAGACAAGAATCACATATTATCTCAATAGATGCAGAAAAATCATTTGACAAAATACAGCACCACTTCATGTTCAAAACACTAGAAAAAACAGGAATAGTAGGAACATACTGCAACATTATAAAAGCTATAAATGCTAAACCCAAGGCCAACATCATTCTAAATGAGGAAATATTGGAAGCATTCCCTCTCAAAACCGGAACAAGACAAGAAGACAGGAAAGCCCTCTTTCTTTTTTTTTTTTTTTTTTTTCCTATATTTCTTTTTTCTTTTCTTTTCTCTCTGTTTTTTTTTTTTTTTTTTTTTTTTGGTTTTTTTTTTTTTTTTTGTACCGGGGATTGAACTCAGGGGTGCTCAACTACTGAGCCACATCCCCAGCCCTATTTTGTATTTTATTTGGATACAGGGTCTCACTGAGTTGCTTAGTACCTTGCCATTGCTGATACTGGCTTTGAACTTGTGATCCTCCTGCCTCAGCCTCCTGAGCAGCTAGGATTATAGGTGTGTGTCACTGTGCTCAGCTAGGGATGCCCTCTTTCACCACTTCTATTCAACATAATCCTAGAAACTAAAAGTCAGAGCAATTAGACAGAAGAAAGAAATTAAAGGGATACAAATAGGAAAAGAAGAACTCAAACTATTCCTATTTGCTGACAACATAATTCTATGTCTAGACAACCAAAAAAATGCCACCAAAAAACTTCTAGGAACACATAAATGAATTCAGCAAAGTAGCAGGATATAAAAATTAACATCTGTAAATCAGTTGCATTCCTATACATCAATGATGAATCAAATAAAAGAGAAATTAGGAAAACTATCCATTCACAACAGCCTCAAAGAAAATAAACTATTTGGGAATCAATTTAATAAAAGAGGTAAAAGACCTCCACAATGAAAACTACAAAACACTAAAAAAGAAATTGGGGAAGTCCTTAGAAGATGGAAAGATTTCCCATGTTCTTGGATAGGCAGAATTAATATTGTCAAAATGGCTGTACTATCAAAAATGATATACAGATTTAATGCAATTCCTATTAGGTTCCTGATGATGTTCTGCATAGACATGGTAAAGGCAGTCATGAAATTCATTCTGGAATAATAAGAGGCCCAGAATAGCCAACACAATCCTCAGGGAGAAAAGTGAAGCAGGAGGAATCACCATACCAGGCCTTAAATTATACTATAGAGCAATAGTAACAAAAACAGCATGGTATTAGCACTAAAACAGACATGAAGACCAGTAGTACAGAATAGAAGACACAGAGACAAACCCACAAAAATACAGTTATCTCATAATAGATAAAGGTGCTGTAAACATACATTGGAGAAAAGATAGCCTCTTCAACAAATGGTGCTGAGAAAACTGTAAATCTATATGTAATAGAATGAAATTAGACCCCTATCTCCTACCCTTCACAAAACTCAACTCTAAATAGATCAAGGACCTAGGCATTAGAGCAGAAACCCTGCTCCTTCTAGATGAAAAAGAAGGCCCAAATCTCCATCGTGTTGGCTTAGGAACCAAATTCCTCAACAAGATTCCAAAAGTGCAATAAGTAAAACCAAGAACCAGTAACTGGGATTGTATCAAACTAAAAAAGTTTCTTCACAGCGAACAATCAAGAACATGAAGAGAAAGCCTATAGAATGGGAGAAAAATCTTTGCCACCTGCATCTTAGAGCACTGATCTCCAGGATACATAAAGAACTCAAAAACTTAACACCAAAAAAACAAAGAACCCAGTCAATAAGTGGGCAAAGGAACTGAACAGACACTACACAGAAGAAAAAAATATGAAATTAAATTATACTACAGAGCAAATATATGAAAAAAATGTTCATCACCACTAGTAATTAGAGAAATGCAAACTAAAACTACACAGATTTCATCTCATTTCAGTCAGAGTGGCAATTATCAAGAACACAAGCAAACAATAAATATTGATGAGGATGTGGGGAGAAAGACACACTCATCCATTGCTGGTGGGAATGCAAATTGGTGCAACCACTATGGAAAGTAGCATGAAGATTCCTCAGAAAACTTGGAATGGAATCACCATTTGACCCAGTTATCCCACTCCTCCACATATACCTAAAGGACTTAAAAGCAGCATACTGTTGTGACTTGGTCACATTGATGTTTATAGCAGCTCAATTCACAATAGCTAAGCTATGGAACCAACCTAGGTGCGCTTCAACAAATGAATGGATGAATAAAATGTGGTACATATACACAGTGGAGTATTACTCAGCCATAAAGAAGAATGAAATTATGGCATTTGCTAGTAAATAGATAGAACTGGAGGCAATCATGCTAAGTGAAATAAGCCAATTCCCCCAAATCAAAGGCCAAATGTTCTCTCTTATATGTGAATGCTGACTCACAATAGGTGGTGGGGAGGGAGGAGTACAGGTTTACCAGACCAGATGGGAGAAACAGGGGAAGGGAAAGACAGGAGAATGAATTGGACAAACTTTCCTATGTTCATATATGAATACATGACCACTGTAACTCCACATTATATACAACCACATGAATGGGAAGTTATACTCCATGTATGTATGATATATCAAAATACATTCTTCTGTCATGTATAATTAAAAAGAATAAATTAAAAAATACATCATAGTACCTGCATAAAATATAATACTATGCAGATATAACAAAGTACTCTATGTATTGACATGGAAAGATCTCTAAAATGTATTACAAAGAGAAAAAGGAAAGGTAGAAAACAGTGTTAAAATGAATAGAAAATAAGATTTCAGGCTGGTATCAGCTTATGTGTTTATGTGCCACATGAGGACATTTCAGCTATGAAAATGTTATAACACAAACATTACTCATGTTTGTGGTCATGTAGGTATAATCAAACCTTACTGCCAGTCATATAAAAGTATAACACATACAAATATGTATAGTACATGACACTTGCAATGATAAACTACTATGTCACTGGTTTATGTAATTACCATATAATACTTTTTGTCATTATTTTACTGTACACCTATTTATTAAAAACTATAAGTTTTCTGTGCAACAGTATGCTCTGGTATGCCAGTGGCAGGCTTGTACACCTCCTTACACCATCTTGTCTGCACAAAGAGGCCACATTGACAGACTGACCTGTACCATCCAGGTTTGTGTAATAGTACCCCATAATGTTAACACAATGACGAAATCATCTAATAACACATTTCTTAGAACATACCCACAACACTAAACAATACATGACTAATATACATAAACATGTTAGAAGATAATACACTTTAAAAATTGGACAGTGGGAGCTGAGTAGAAAATAGACATGCTGGGGGAGGAGTAGAAACCATTTTCATTGTATCCTTTCACTACTCCTTGATTTTTGGACCATTTGAACCTATTATCAATTTTTTAAAATGTCAGCAGCTTCTGTAACCAACACTGAAGCAATGGTAGGGGATGGTTGCTAAGGGATAATCATAACATGAAATAAAATTGTCCCAAGACTTTTTTATTCATATCTTTGCCTGACAATGGTAGCTAGCTTAGAGGCAAAAATCAGATTAAGGACATGGTCTTCCTAAACCAAACCTATTGTTTCAGATGGCCTCAACTTAACTGCCACGAAGTTGGAAGGGAAGAGATGGATGAAACTAGAGACATTAATGTAAAAAGAGCTAAGTTGTTAGGTTTAAAACTGTTTATATTACAACGTTAGCTGTGGTGGCTCGCATATGAGTGGAAAGAGGGAGATACCTAGTCTAGTGGTTTTCGAGCAAATTGCACAGCCAAAGAAACCAAAAGCCAGGTCTGCGAAGCCTGCTGAAATCCAAAAATAGCAGCAGGAAGTGAACTATAAAAGCTCTGAGTCCAAAGCTCCGGTTTTGGAAGGAAATGATTAAGGAAGACCATAAAACAGGACAGAGTCAGGGCCATGAAGGTCAGTGGATTGAAAGCTCCTCCCAGAAAAACTGCCAGAGTGGCTAATCAAGGAATCTTCTTTACTTCAGAGTAAGGAGGTTTCACAATTATTGTTAAAGGTAATATGATCACTGTTATAGACCAGTGATTATTTTATACTTATTATTTTCCCTAAATTTATTATCCAATTCCTGTCCTACCATGGTATAGTGGGGGTGTTATGGACCGAATATTTGTGAGCCTTCAAAATTCATATGCTGAACTCCTTACTTTCAGTATTATGGTATTAGAAAGGGTGGTCTCTGATAGATGATGAGGTCACTAGAGTGATGCCTTCAGGAGGGATCAGTGTCCTTACAAGAGACTCTGGAGTGCACTCCCTCTTTTTCTCTGCCATGTAAGTATACAGTAGGTAAGAGTTCATCTACAAATTTCCCCAGGAACCAAATCAGCTAGCACCTTGACCTTGGACTTTCCAGGCTCCAGAACTGTTAGAAATAAATTTCCAATGTTTAAATTGCCCAGTCTACAGTACTCTAATATAGCAGCTCAAAGTGACTAAGATACATAGAATAGTGGTGATGGCTAATAAAACTATTATTTAGCATATTGGTTGTTGTGCCATGAAGACCCAAATATGAACCTGCCAGATAAAACCATTAATCACCCACAAATTCTAGACTTCAAAAAGGATGGAAGTTCAAGTAAGAAGCAGGGTCTGGATACATATTTAGACATATTTAGATGGTTATAGATGAGGAAACTATTTTCCAAAATCCTTTTTAACTTCCATTAAGTAACAGAACCCACTGAATATAGCTGTTTCAGAATGTGGATAACCATGCCAGCTCACAGAGCCCGAAGTCCTAATTGTTCAGAGAAAGAGCTCTAAGACCTGTTGCCAGCAAGGAGCCTTGAGGTTCATATTATTCAGGTTCACAAAAATCCTGGTAATTCTGTCAAGGCACTGCCATTCATGACATTCAAACACCATCTAGATACTTTGACAGTCCAAAGCACGAAGACATGTGAATTTGATATACACTGTGACTTCCATACAGAAAGCTTGAATGGCCACAATAATGTAGACAAGAGTTTTGAAGTCCACAAAGAGTGTTTCTACTACTGAGGAATTTCAGACAGTGAACATTTATCTTGACATTACCCTGGAAGCCAAGGCAGTTCAAGGTGTGAACAAGCTTTGTCACAATTTGTGAAGACTCAGCTGCTAGATAGTGAGTTCTAGAATTGTAGCATGTGTCAAAGATGGTGCCAGCCTCAAAGGTGACTCTTACACAACTCCTAACTTTCTCACTTTTATGTTGAAACATTTCACAGAATTCATAATAACAAAGCTGCTCAGGATGTGAAACATCCTGATCTCTTGACAACAAAAGTAGGTCTTAGTTAGATGGAGAACTGCTTATGTTCTGTATGGCACACTAGACATTGATTATAAGTGGTACAATATACATGATGCCAAGGAGACAACTAGTGATATTAGCTCTCACCTGAATCAACAGATCTGTATCCTTTTTACAGAAGTAGTCAGGTGGAGAGATATATCAAGAGTCAGTTTACAGATGGGACCACAGAGTCCTTGGGGGAAGAGACTGAAGACAAAAATTCCTCCCAGAAGGTGCCAAACAATCTTGCACTGATTGCTTGAGGTAGAAGAGCACCATTTGTGCTCTGACTCAAAGCATTGAGGATATGCTGAACATCCATTTCTTTGTGGAGATGTAAGTTTTCATCTGCTTTCAATTTACCTTTGCTGATGAACTTCCTTAATCATTTCTTACAGCATTTTAATGAATGCTATCAGTCATTGCTTGTTTGTAAAAGTCAGAGGATGTAAAATATCCCATCTATTAACTTTTTGATCATTACTTCTTCGAATACATTTTCTATACCTTATCACATATATGTTAAACCTCCTGATATCATTCTATGGGTCCCTGAGAGCTCTGTTCTTCAGTCTTTGCATTTCAATTTTGATATTTTCTCAGGCTAGTGATCTGTGGCACCTCTCATGATGCTGGGTAGCAGCAATGAGCCACAACTTAAATCAGCAACATGATCACAAAGGTAAACAACAGATATATTCTATCAATGATGTTCAGCAGATCAGTGTATTAAATGTATCTCAACTTACAATATTTTCAATTTATGATGGATTGAGCAGGATGTAACTCCATCATCAGCTGAGGAGCATCTGTATTTTATTCTGGAAAGTTTCTGTTGCTATGTCTCCAGTTCACTCTTATTTTGCACTGTCTGTTAAGTCCAGTGAATTTTTCATATCAGAGGTTGTATCTTTCAGCTTCAAGAAAGCTTCTATTTCTCTCTTAAGTTCATCTTTAATTTTTGTAGTAATTTCTTTAAATCCTCTGTTTGTTCATCCCATCATTGCTGACATTTCTGGGTCTATTCTTATTGACTAATTTTTTTTCTCCCAGTCATATTTTCCTCATAATTTGTATATCTAGTAATATTTTATTAATTGCTGAACATTACCAATTTTATATTTTTGAGTACTGAATTTTTTTTTTTTAAAGAGGATTAAACTTTTCTTTGGGCAGTAGTTGTTACTTGCAAATCAGTTTGATTCTTTTAAGCTTGTTTTTAAGCTTTGCTAGGATAGAACTAAATAGTTTTTAGATCTACTTTAGCTTTACTACTTAAGAATCACTCTTCTCACCAACCTAGATGCCCTTCAATTGATGAATGGATAAAGAAACTGATATATATATATAACTGTGATACACACACACACACACACACACACACACACACACACAATGGAATATTACTCAACCATAAAGAATAATAAAATTATGGCATTTGCAGGCAAATGGATGAAATTGGAGAATATCATGCTAAGTCAGATAAGCCAATCTCAAAAAACCAAAGGACGAATGATCTCACTGATAAGCAGATGATGACACAAAATGGGGGGTGGGAGTGGGGCAAGAATGGAGGAAGGAGGGACTGTATAGAGGGAAAAGAGCGGTGAGGGCAGGGGAGGAAAAAATAACAGAATGAATCAAACACCATTACCCTATGTAAATGTATGATTACACAAATGGTATGCCTTTACTCCATGTACAACCAGAGAAACAACATGTATCCCATTTGTTTACAATAAAAATAAATTAAAAAAAAAAGAATCACTCTTCTCAATTGAATGTCCTAGATGCTTACCATTCTAGTAAAAACCTGTTGTTTACCAAAGGGTATTTCATGTATTTTCCCCATCTTTACAGATGTTTAAAGCAGGAGAGCAAGTCTAGTCCAACTATATTATCAAGGTAGGAAGTGAAAACTGCCATTACAATCCTTTTATGTCTGTAGGATCTGTACCGATACCTATGCTCTAATTTCTCATGATGGTTAAAATATTCTGTTAATCTTTTCAGTATACTCATTTCTAAATATTTTCCTAAGTATCTTATTATTCATTTCTTATATGATTTTACTGTGGTAAGAGAAAATTCTATGTCAGGGGTCAGGAAATGTTTTCAGTACAAGAAAAGGGCCAAAGAGTAAATATTTCAGGTTTTTTGGGTCACATGGTCTCTCTTCCAACTACTTAAACTTATAGTGAAGGCAGGTATAGACAATATGTAAGTGAGCATAGCTGTGTTCTAAGAAAACTTTATTTGTAAACATTGAAATTTGAATTTTATATAAATCTTCCATGTCATAAAATATCCTCTTAAAAAACATTTACAAATGTAAAACATTTACAAATGTAAAATTCATTATTAACTGATAGTCCTACAAAAACAGGTTAGTTTGGGTTTCCTAATCTTTGTTCTATAAAATTTCAATCATGAAATTTGAGGCTTTTATGGCCCATACAAGCTCTGTATTGGTGAACGTAACATGTATAATTAATAGGATATGCAGTCCATGGTTTTGGAGTATAAGCTGTTCTATCAACATCAATTAAGTCAAGGTGGTTAATAATGGTTCTCCAGATATTCTGTTAAGATCTCCTTTAGTGAATTTATGTTTCTCCCTTTTTGTCAAATATTTCACGTATTTCAAAGTTCTTACTAGGTACATACACATTTATGATATATCTTCCCGATGAATAACTTTTATTATCATGAAATATTCCTCTTTATCTTAGGTAATGCTTTGCCTTGAGTTTCATTTCATATGATATTAATATAGTCACTTCTGCTGTCTTCTGCTGCTAGTATGCCAACTTTTTCTATCTTTTTTACTGGCACCCTTTACTGTGTCCTGTTAAAGCCTTCCCCCCTCTGCTCTCTCTACTCCCTCTCTCCCCATTCTTCCTTCTGTGTGTGTGTGTGTGTTGTGGGTCTCTTTCAACATCTTGAAGTTGGCATGTTCAGTTCAATTACACTTAACAAAATTGACATGATTGTATACTGCTCTACCATTGAACCATTGCTCTTTGTGCCATCTATTTTTCTGTATCTAGGTTCCCCCTTTTCTTGGGTTAACTTAATTTATTTTTAGAATTTCATTCTAATCTATTTATGAACCATTTAGCTAACTCTGTATTACATTTTTAGTGATTATTCAAGGGCTTACAACAGATAATCTTGCGGAGGACAGTGGTGCACACCTGTAATTCAAGTGACTCAGGTGACTGAGACAAGAGGATTGCAAATTTGAGGCCAGTCTCAGCAACTTAGTGAAACCCTCAGAAACTGAGAAAGACTCTGTCTCCAAGAAATGAAAAGACCTGGGGATATAACTAAGTAGTAAAGTGCCAAATCGCCAGTTACCCCCCAAAAAGAACTAAAACAAACAAACCTCACCCCACCCCAACAACAACAAAACAATATGCATTCTTACCTTCACAGTATACTTAGGGTTACTATTGTGCCACTTCACATAAAATGCAGAAATCTTGCAACCACATTTTTCCATTTACTTCCCTTTATTCTACAGTGTTTGTGTGCAGTGCTGCTACATAGTCTATTTGCTCCACAATACAATGTTGTGATTTTTGGTTTCAACAGTCATATGTATTTCATCTAAGTTAAAACTTAGGAAACAGTCTTTTATTTCACATTTTGGCTATTTCGAGTGTTCATTATTTCTTTCTGTAGTCTCAGGTTTCCCCTCAGCCTGGAGATTTTCCTTTTGCATTTCTTCTAGTACAGGTTTGCTGGTAATGAATTATCTTCATCTTCTCTTATCTAAAAAAATCCTTACATTGCCTCCATTTAAATAACTTTATTGAGACATGTAATTCACCTATCACATAATTTAATCATTCAAGGTATATATTCAATGATTTTAGTATATTGATAAGGGTTGTTATCACCACAATCTAATTTAAGAATGTTTTCAACCTCCCTAAAAGTAACACCATGCCTATGAGCAATAAACTCCCATTTCACACCTCAGTATTCATTTAATTTGCATTATTCATAACAGCTATAAAGAATGCAACTATTATTGATTTTATCCTTGAAGTACATTTTTATAAGATAGGGTTTCTGGACTCAAGAGTTGTTTATTCTTTTATAATTGTAATTATGTCCCTCTACTATGTTTTGGTCTCCATGGTTTCTGAAAAGAAATCTGCTGTCCCTTATATTGTTGTCTCCCTATACCTAATATGTAACTTTCAATATTTTCTAGATTTCATCTCTTTTCTTTTTCTGCCAGCTATTTGACTATAATGTACCTAATTCTGCTTGGTTTTTGCTAATCTTAAATTTGAAAATTTGTCTTTCACTGAGTTTAGAAGTAATTTCTGTAAGTATTGGTTTTGCTGCTGCATTCTTTTTTCTCCTGAGCTTCCTATTACAAGTATATTGATCTTTTAACATTGCTTTGACAGGTCACTGATTTAATTTTATTTTTTATACAGAATCAATAGAAATTATCCCAGCCTTTTTATATTTTATTTTATTTATTTCAAGGTTTCTCAGGCTGGCCTAGAATTTGCAATCCTGCAGCCTCCACCCATCAAGTAGCCAGGATCACGAGTATATGCCACAGCACCCAGCTTCCAGTGATATTCCTTTCTTTTCAAAACCAACTCCTTATCTGTTTCTTCCTACTTTTAGTTACTCTCTGATGCTTTCAGGTAGTCTAGTTTCTATCTGTAGAGTTTATTATTTTTATCAAAAAAGGGGAGGAGGTATGTCTGATATGAGATTCTCCAGTTTTACATAAAGCAAATGATTTTAATCAAAACAATGCTCAATCATAAAAGAACCCATATATTTTAAATATATGTACTTTCTCTAAGACTGAAGTAGAATTATGTATTAGCAATAATAATATTCATGATGTCAGAACCTAGGTAGACACTAAAAGAAAAATAAGCAACACAAGAATATATACATCTCAACTATGTTTAGATTGTGTATTTAAGTATAAGTGGGAAATGGATGTGATCTACAATGCTAAAACTAAAAGAAAAATTTATCTAATTCAAATTGAATTATAAAGTTAGTGAGTCAGAGCTGAACACAGCATAATAACTTTAAATAACAGAGACTGGTTGACAATGAATTAATACATATAGAGAAAGAGCCCATCAATATGAGAAGCTGGTCAGTAAGGGAAATCCAGGAACAGGAAGGGCACAGAGGCAGATGCCAGCAATGCCCATCTAAGCACTATCAAGTAGAGAGGCAGAAGTAGCCATAAGACTTCACATTACTATAGTTCTATGCAAAATTATTAATCTTATGGAAACCAATGCATCAGGCTAGTTAGAGATATACATTCAAATTATATAATTTTGTTTTCTCCATATCCACTAAATAATGTTCTGATTACAAATTTGGCTTCCTGTCTGTGTCAGTTATACCTCATTATAAGTTAATAAACTGCAATGCCTAGATATTAATCTCTGTAAGTCTAGTCCATATGTATCTGAGAGATAAGAGCCCCTCACAATGTATTTAATTAGATCCCTAACCACACAAGCTGACAGGAGACCTCAGACTGTGATAATACCATGACTACAATATTCTGCAAGGTCATTTATTCCCTAGATATACTAACTTCATTGAGTATTGCAAATCTTTTGCTATAACTCCAAGAGCTTGAAGTCCAATTTTTTTCAATTATTAAATGAATTGAATTTTAAAAAATAAATTATGTATGCTTCACTATATAAGACTGAGTAGAATAGAGATATAAGGAACAAGACAAGGATGCCCACTCTCATTACTCCTATTCAACATAATCCTCAAAACTCTAGCCAGAGCAATCTGGCAAGAGAAGGAAATCAAAGGTATACAAATGGGAAAAGATGGGCTCAAATGATCTCTGCTGACAATAAGATCCTATCTTTAGAAGACCCAAAAAAAAACTCCACCAGAGGATTTCTAGAGCTGAAAATCAAATTTTTAAAAGTAGCAGGATATAAGATCATTATACACAAATTAATCGCTTTCCTATATTCCAATAATAAATCTGCTGAAAAAGAAAGTAGAAAAACCCTACCATTCACAATAACCTAAAAAACAACAACAACAATAAAACTTGGGAATCAATCTAGCAAAGGAGGTAAAGGAACACTACAACAAAAACTACGGAAGACTCAAGAAAGAAATTTAAGATCTTAGAAGATGGAAATATCTCCCATGTTCTTGGGCAGACAGAATTAATATTGTCAAAATGGTCATACTACCCAAAGTGTTAACACAGATTCAATGCAATCCCCATCAAAATAATAATGACATTCTTCACAGAACTAGAAAACACAGTTCAAAAATTAATTGGAAAAACAATAGAATAGCCAAAGCAAGCCTGAGCAAAAAAAGCAATGCTGGAGGCAGCCTCATACTGGACGTCAAATTATACTATGGAACTATAGTAACAAAAACTGTGGCACCATAACAGACATAGAACAGAAGAGAAGACCAACAGAACAGAAGACACAGAGATAAACCCACATTAATACAGTTATCTGATACTAGGTAAAGGTGCCAAAAACATACACTGGAGAAATGAGAGCCTTTTTAACAAATGGTGCTAGAAAAACTGGAAATCCATATGGAGAAGAATAAAATTGAAACCGTCTCCCTCTCCTGCACAAAAGTCAACTCAAAGTGGATTGAAGACTTAGGGATTAGACCAGAAACTCTGCAACTATTAGAAGAAAATGTAGGCTCAACACTCCAACATGTCAGTATAGGAACTGACTTCCTTAACAAGACTTATAAAGCACAAGAAATAAAACAAAAATTCATAAATGGGATAGCATCAAATTAAAAGCTGGTAAATGGATAGAGCTGAAGAATATCATGCTCAGTGAAATAAGCCAATCCCCAGAAACCAAAGGCCAAATGTTTTCTCTGATATGCGGAAGCTAATTCATAATAAGGGGGAGGTGCTAGGGAAGAATAGGTACTTTAGATTAGGTAGAAGGGAGTGAAGGGAGGGGAAGGGGTATGGGGGAGGGAATGATAGTAGAGTGAAACATTATTACCTCATGTACATGTATGACTAAATGACCAATGTGATCCTATAACATGTACAATCAGAAAAATGAGAAATTATACTCCATTTATGTATGATTTATCACAATGCATAAACACATTCTACTGTCATATATAACTAACTAGAACAAAATTTTTTTTTTAAATTAAAAGCCTCTGCACAGCAAAGGAAACAAGATGAGGAGAGAGCCTACAGAGGGAGATATTTGCTACCTGCTCCTCAAATATCCAGAATATGTAAAGAACTCAAAAAACTTAACTCCAAAAAACAAACAACTCAATTAATAAATGGACAAAAGAACCAATCAGAACTTTCCCAAAAGAAGAAATACAAATGGTCAACAAATATGTGAAAAAATGTTAAACATCTCCAGCAATTAGGGAAATATAGATCAAAACTACATTGAGCTGGGTGTGGTGGCACATGGCTGTAATCCCAGTGGCTTGGGAGGCTGAGGCAGGAGGATCATGAATTCAAAGCCAACTTCAGCAAAAGTGAGGCACTAAGCAACTTAGTGAGACCCTGTCTCTAAATAAAAATATAAAATAGGGCTGGGGATATGGCCTAGTGGTCAGGTGCCCCTGAGTTCAATCCCTAATACTGCCCCCCCTGCCAAAAAAAAAAAACAAAAAACCCTACATTGAGATTTCATCTCACTCCAGTCAGAGTGGCAATGGTCAAGAAAACAAATAATTTTAAGTTTTGGCAAGGATTAGGGGGAAAAGGTGCATTCATACGTTGTTGGTAGGACTGCAAATTAGTGCAACCACCCTGGAAAACAGTATGAAAATTCCTCAAAAAACTAGGAAAAGAACTACTGTATGACCCAACTATCCCGCTCCTAGGTATATATATCCAAAAAAAAAGGAAAATCAGCATAGTATAGGGATGCAGTCACATCAGTGTTTACCGAAGCACAATTCACAATAACCAAGCTATAGAACCAATCTAGGTGCCCTTCGACAAATGAATGGATAAAGAAAATGCGGTACATATACACAATGGAGTATTACTCAGTCATAAAGAAGAATGAAATTAGGGCATTTTCCAGGAAAATGGATGGAACTGGAGACTATCATGCTAAGTGAAATAAGTTAGACCCAAAAGTCAAAGGTTGAATGTTTTCTCTTATATGCAGAAGCTAGTTCAAAATAAGGTGGGCGTGAAGGGAAAAGGGGAAGAGATTCCACCAAAATAGAAGAATAATCAATGAAACAGACAAAAGGAATTCAGGACGGGGAAGGAAAGAAGGAGAGGACAGGATAAGGGAAGAAAAGTGGAATGAATCTGACCTCACTTTTCTATGTACGTATATGAATACACCACAGTGAATCTCACCATCATGTATAATCACAAGATACTAATTAAAAAATCAAAACAAAACAAAAACTATAAACAAACAGCAGAATGGTCAGTAAAGCAGGGGAAAGAGAACAGGGGGAGGAAGGAGGGGAAGGAAAGGGGCAGTACAGGGGGCTGAATCACAGCAAAGTATATTTCATCCTTTTATAATCATTCAAATAAATTCTAATGTTATGTATAACTAAAAAGAACCAACAAAAATCTAATGCTAGCAAAAGAGTACATTGTTGAAAGATCAGGGAACCTTAGTCCTTCTATAAAATCTCCCTTAGATATAGCAAAGAAATTTGTTCACAAAACCAGAAAAAGTACCAAATTCCTTTCTAATCACTTATTTTTACATTGGCGATTGACTTGCTTAGAGAATTTATCTCAATATTGTATTTATTATTACTGTATCTGCTTGTACTCTTGGTGAGAATTAAATGCAATTGTTGTGTCAGAGTGTGAAAATAAATAGGACCTAATTTAAACTTCAGAAATTTCCTGTGAAATGTATTATGAGAATTGCATAATAAGGATCCATAAATATCAGTATTACACATTTCTATTTGATGGTCAGGATTATCCCTATATTTGGAATTTTCAGTTTACACATATTGGTTGAGATATTTTGTAAAAAGAATGAGGTAGGTGTAAAACAGAGAAAATCATTTCAACAGCATTTTTAAGGACTTCTCACAACCAACCCCTCATTGGAGTCTGTTTTCACTTTAGTCTCTATGAGGCTAAAACATTTTTGAGATTTTCAGGAGAGTTGATTTGTTATCAACTTAGTGAGAGAAGGAAAAATATGTGAACTAAATAGGAAGAGCAAAAAAATTGTTCATTAACATCCTTGAAAAAATTATAAAGAACTTTTTATGAGATAATTCATTCCCTGACTTTTCCTAATAAATTTTTAATTTTTTTGTACTAACTGAACTGTTTTTAAAATCTACTATATGGCAAAGATATTCTTTACAGAATTTCTTCTTTATTATGTTCTCTCAATCTTGTTTTCTTAAATACTTCTTTCTTTCTTTCTTTTATTTCTGGTACTGGGGATTGAAGTGAGGACCCTGAGCATGAAAAGCATGAGCTCATCTACTGAGCTACATCCTTAGGACCTCTCTATTGTTTTTAATGGTAAGATTTACAAAATTCTTGTCCATCCTATTTTTTAAAACAATTTACTCAGTAATCTTTATAAGTACATATTAAATTCCATGCTCTATGCTAGACAGAAAATATTCAAAGACAAATAAGAGAATAATTCTGCCCAAGGAACTTAGACTCTATTAGGGAACAGCCTATAAATCACTAGTGCAGTAAAGACATGCAAGATAGAAATATGTCTGGGTATCACTTGGGCATATAATAGTGAACAAAATTAATGCTAGCTGCCACTAAAGGCAAACTTGTACTGGTGGATTAATATAATAAAAGTTTATTTCCTGCTCACCTCACAGTTTAATGCTCAATGCCAGTCAGGTAGCCTTCTTAATCTCTTGGCTCTGCTTCCAGGAAGACATGGCCTAAAGGTCACCTGGGCAGGAAAAATGTGGGCTGGAATTTTTCAGGAGTTGGTTTATCAGGACCAGACTTGAAAGTGGCTTGCATAGCTTATACTGATACCCCATTGTTCAGAACTCTATCGCATGGACCCCATCTAACTCAAGTAAGTCTGGAAAGTGAAGAGGACCACATGGATTTATAAACAACACTAAAAACCTCTGCCTCAGGGCACAAAATAGAGAATGGTTAATTCTATTTTGAAAAGCTTTATAGAGAATAGAAAGCTTTGGTTGAGTTTCAGAGCCCTGTACTTTATCAATTTCCACCTTATATGACAAGAAACCCAAGATAATTAACATAAAAATTATTTCAAAACACTAAAAAATTCAACAAAGTAGTGGGGGCATTCGTTCATTCAACAGATAATCATTTTATGCTTGCTCTAGATGCATGTAAAATGTCAAAGAACAAAAAAGACAAAAATATCTTCACCCATGGAGCTTATATTCCACCTTGGAAATGATAAATAAATAAGTAGATTATGTAATATGTTAGTAGGTGGTGAGACATTTAGAGAAACAAATGTCTTTTTAAGAAATAACTGACAGGGCCTAAGGCTAAGGCTAAGGATAGTGAGCTACCTAGAAGTTTAGATAAGAACTTATTGCTTTCATAGCACAAAGGGAGGAAAAATATCAATACAGAGAGAAGTGAAAATATGTCTTAATATATCTTTTTAAAAAATTTTTATTTGTTCTAATTAGTTATATATGACAGTAGAATACATTTATGCATTTCAATAAATCACACATAAATGGAGTATAATGTCTCATTTTTCTAACTGTATATATTGTAGGATTGCATCGGTCATGCAGTCATATATGTACATGAGGGAATAGAGTGAAACAGACATTATTACCTCAATATACCTTTCGATTTCATTTTGGATCTTTGGAAGATGTGAACATATTGCCTATTTTAAACTTTAATTCACTTTTTAAAAAAAAGTACAAGTCAAGATGTATTAGACTGCAACAAGCCTTTAACTCCATTGCAATAACTAGACAATAAAAATGAATTAGAGCCCCCCCCCTGCACCGAGGACAGACACCAGATGCCAAGCCTGCCCACCTGCCCCCCCCCCCGCAACAATGACTTGGCGTGCCCTCACTGGGACTCCCCAGCTTCTTTGGAGGCTGGTGCAGGCATTTTAATTATTACTGAGGGTGTGGTCACCATCATTGGAAGGGTATCTCCTTTCCTGAGACATATACAAAAGACTGGAGGCCCTTTGACAGGTACCTCTATTTACTAACTTACATCCTACACTTTTCCCCATCCTCTTTGTTCACAACTAGAAATACTGTAAATAATAATCGAACTCATCCTGTTTATTACAATAATGTTAAAGTCTTTATAGGGGCTGTCTGGTTCAGGGCTACATTTTCTCTGTATTGGGTTCTACTAATATTGATCTCCCCTTCAAAGGAGAAGTAGTGGAAAACTGCAGGGACATAATAAGCCTGTGGAGGCGGGGACTTTAGTACCTCAGATCTTCACTGCTAGAGGGGAATATACAGAAACAGTATGAAAAAACAGGGAAAGAAAGTGTCACTAACAAACAAAGATGCTATTGTGATAGAATCCAATGACAGCATGGCAGTAGAAATGACAGAAAAAGAGTTTACAATCTGCATAATTAAAATGATCCATGAAGCAAAAGACAAGATAAGAGAGCAAATGCAGGTAATGCATGATCATTCCAGTAAACAGTTAAAAGAGCAAATGCAGGAAGCAAAAGAACACTTCACTAAAGAGACAGAGATTCTGAAAAAAAAAAAAAACATAAACAGAAATATTTGAAATGAAATAAACAATAAACCAAATTAAAAACTCAATAGAAAGCATCACCAACAGAACAGATCTCATGGAAGACAGAATCTCAGACAATGAAGACAAAATATTTAATCTTGAAAATAAAGTGGAACAAACTGAGAAGATGTTAAGAAGTCATGAATGGAACCTCCAAGAATTATGGAATATCATGAAAAGACCAAATTTAAGAATTACTGGGATTGAGGAAGGCACAGAGATACAAACCAAAGGAATTAACAACCTGTTCAACAAAATAATATCAGAAAATTTCCCAAACCTGAAAAATGAAATGAAAAATCAAATATAAGAGGCTTACAGAACACCATATGCACAAAATTACAACAGATCCACACCAAGTCACATTATAATAAAAATACCTCACATACAAGATATAAGATTTTAAAGACTGTGAGAGAAAAGCATCAGATTACTTATAAGGGGAAACCAATACGGATATCAGCAGATTTCTCAGCCCAGATCCTAAAAGTAAGAAGGGCCTGGAACAATATATTTCAAACTCTGAAAGAACATGGATGCCAACCAAGAATCTTATACACAGCAAAACTAACCATCAGATTTGACGATGAAATAAAATCTTTCCATGATAAACAAAAGTTAAAAAAATTTACAAATAGAAAGCCTGCACTACAGAACATTCTCAACAAAATATTTCAGGCGGAGGAAGTGAAAAACAAGAATGCAAGTCAGCCAAGGGAGGAACTACCCTAAAGGAAAAGTCAATCAAAGGAGAAACCAAGTCAGGTTAAAAACCAAAAATAAGCCAAAAGGACCAGGAATACAAATCATATTACAATAATAACCCTGAATGTTAATGGCCTAAACTCAATTAAAAGACACAGACTGGCAGATTGGATTAAAAAGAAAGACCCAACAATATACTGCCTTCAAGAGACTCATCTCATAGAAAAAGAGACTCATCTCATAGAAAAAGACTAAAGGTGAAAGGAGGGGGAAAAACATACCATGCACATGGACTCAGTAAAAAAAAGCAGGGGTCTCCATCCTCATATCAGAAAAAGTGAACTTCAAACCAAAGTTAGTCAGAAGGGATAAAGAAGGACATTTTATACTGCTTAAGGGAAGCACAAATCAGCAAGACAAAACAATTATAAATATTTATGCCTCAAACAATGGAGCATCTTTTTACATCAAACAAATCCTTCTCAATTTTAAGAATCAAATAGACCAAAACATAATAATAGTGGGGGACTTTAACACACTGCTCTCACCACTGGATAGATCCTCCAAACAAAAACTGAATAAAGAAACTATTGAACTAAATAATGCAATCAATGATATAAACTTAATGGACATCTACAGAGTATTTCATCCATCATCGAGTGAATATACTTTCTTCTCAGCAGTTCATGGATTCTTCTCCAAAACAGACCATATGCTATGCCACAAAGAAACCATTAGTAAATACAAAAAAATAGAGATACTACCTTGTATTCTATCAGACCATAATGGAATGCAATTAAAAACCAATGATAAAATAACAAATAAAAACTACTCCTACATCTGGAGACTAAATAATATGCTACTGAATGATGCAATGATAACAGAAGACATCAGGGAAGAAATAAAAAAATTCTTAAGAGATAAATGAGAAAAATGGCACAACAAATCAAAATCTCTGGGACATTCTGAAAGCAGTACTAAGAGGAAAGTTCATTGCATTGAGCTCATACATTAAAAAAATAAAGAGTCAACAACTAAATGACCTAACATTACATCTCAAAGTCCTAGAAAAAGAAGAACAGATCAACACCAAAAATAGTAGAAGACAGGAAATAATTAAAATCAGAGCTGAAATCAATGAAACTGAAACAAGAGAAACAATTTAAAAAATTGACAAAACAAAAAGTTGGTTCTTTGAAAAAGTAAACAAAATTGATAAACCCTTAGCCACACGAACAAAGAGAAGGAGAGAGAAAACTCAAATTACTAGAATTCATGATGAAAAAGGAAAGATCATGACAGACACCATTTAAATACATAACATAATTAGAAGCTACTTTGAAAATCTATACTCCAACAAAATAGAAAATATCAAAGACATTGATAAATTTTTAGAAACATATGATCCTCCCAAACTGAATTAGGAAGACATACACAATTTAAACATCAATTTCAATCACCAAAATAACAAGAAGCCATCAAAAGCCTACCAACCAAGAAAAGCCCAGGACCACGTGGATTCTCAGCCGAATTCTATAAGACCTTTAAAGAAGAACTAATACTAATACTCCTCAAAGTATTCTAGGTAATAGAAAAGGAGGGAACCCTTCCAAAATCATTCTATGAGGCTAGTATCACTCTGATACCAAAACCAGACAAAGAAACATCAAGGAAAGAAAACTTTAGATCAATATCCCTGATGAACATACATGCAAAAATCCTTAACAAAATATTGGCAAATCACATACAAAAATATATTAAAAAGATAGTGCACCATGATCAAATGGGGTTTATCCCAGGGGTTTATTCCAGGTTGGTTCAATATCTGGAAATCAATAAATGTAATTCATCACATCAACAGACTTAAAGTTAAGAATTGTATGATTATTTCAATAGATGCAGAGAAAGCGTTTGATAAAGTACAGCACCCCTTCATGCTTAAAACACTAGAAAAAATAGGAATAGTAGGAACATACCTCAACATTGTAAAGGCTATCTATGCTAAGCCCACAGTCAACATCATTCTTAATGGAGAAAAACTGAAAGCATTCCCTCTAAAAACTGGAACAAGACAGAGATGCCCTCTTTCACCACTTCTATTCAATATCATCCTTGAAACACTAGCCAGAGGAATTAGACAGACCAAAGAAATTAAAGGGATACAATAGGAAAAAAAGAACTCAAGGTATCACTATTTGCCCATGACATGATTCTATATTTACAGGATCCAAAAAACACTAGAAAACTTCTAGAACTAGTAAATGAATTCAGCAAAGTGGCAGGATATAAAATCAATATGTATAAATCTAATGCATTTCTAGTCATAAGTGATGAATCCTCTGAAAGAGAAATTAGGAAAACCACTCCATTCACAATAGCCTCAAAAAAATAAAATACTTGGGAATCAATCTAACAAAAGAGGTGAAAGACCTCTACAATGAAAACTACAGAACACTAAACAAGGAAATTAAAGAAAACTTCAGAAGATGAAAAGATCTCCCATGTTCTTGGATAGGCAGAATTAACATTGACAAAATGGCCATTCCACCAAAGGCGCTATACAGATTCAATGCAATTCCAATTAAAATAGCAATGACATTCCTCATAGAAATAGAGAAAGGAATCATGGACTTAATCCGAAAGAATAAGAGACCTCGAATAGTCAAAACAATCCTGAGCAGAAAAAGTGAAGCAAGCGGTATCACAACACCCAACCTTTTCAACTATTCTACAACTATTCTACAGAGCAATAGTAACAAAAACAGCATGGTATTGGCACCAAAATAGACAGGCAGACCAATGGTACCGAATAGAAGACACAGAGATGAACCCACATAAATACAGTCACCTCATAAAAGACAAAGGAGCCAAAAACATACAATGGAGAGAAGACAGCCTATTCAACAAATGGTGCTGGGAGAACTGGAAATCCATATGCAGTAAGATGAAATTAAACCTCTATCTCTCACCCTGCACAAAACTCAACTCAAAATGAATCAAGGACTTAGGAATTAAACCAGAGACCCTGCACCAAACAGAAGACAAAGTAGGCCTGAATCTTCATCATGTTGGTTTAGGATCAGACTTCCTTAACAAGACTCCCAAAGCACAAGAAATCAAAGCAAAAATCAATAAATGGGATGCACTCAAACTAAAAAGCATTTTCTCAGCAAAAGATACAATCAATAATGTGAAAAGAGAGCCTACAGAGTGGGAGAAAATCTTTTCCACATGCACTTCAGAGAGAGCACTTATCTCCAAAATTTGTAAAGAACTTAAACTTTACACCAAAAATACAAAGAACCCAATCAATAAATGGGCCAAGGAACTGGACAGACACTTTACAGAAGACGTACAGGCAATTAATAAATATATGAAAGTGTTCAACATCTCTAGTAATTAGAGAAATGCAAACTAAAACAACTCTAAGATTTCATCTTACTCTAATTAGAATGGCTATTATCAAGAACACAAAGAATAACAGATGTTGGCATGGATGTTGGGAAAAAGGCACACTTTTACAATGCTGGTGGAGTTGCAAATTGGTGCAGCCACTCAGAAACTTGGAATGGACCCACCTTTTGACCCAGTTATCCCACTCCTTGGTTTATACCCAAAGGACTTAAAATCAGCATATTACAGAGATGCAGTCACATCAATGTTTATAGCAGCTCAATTCACAATAGCTAGATTGTGAAACCAACCTAGATGCCCTTCAACAGATGAATGGATAAAGAAACTGTGGTATATATAAACAATGGAATATTATTCAGTCATAAAGAATAAAAATAATATGGCATTTGCAAATAAATTGATGGAATTAGAGAATATCATACTAAGTGAAATAAGCCAATCCCAAAAAACCAAAGGCCGATTTTTTTCCCTGGTGAGTGGAGGATGATATATAATGGGGATGGGGGGTGTGGGGAGTGAGAAAAGAAAGGAGGAACTTTAGATTATGTAGAAGGAAATGAGAGGGGGTGTATGAAAAATGGTGGAATGAGACAGACATTACCTTATGTACATGTATGATTACACAAATGCTATGAAGCTACATCGTGTACAACCATAGAAATGAAATGATGTACCCCATTTGTGTACAATGAATCAAAATGCAGCCTGTAAAAATAAATAATTTAAAAAATGAATTAGAAAACTCAAATTAAAAAAAAAAATCGGAAATATGTAGAAACAAAGAAGACTAGATGAATTAAAATCCAAGACAGAAAAATGTTTTTCACTGGTGTCGGACTGACCACCATTTTCTCCCCTGGGAGCATTTACAGTCTAAGTATTGGTTGAGGCCTAGGTTTGCCACTGGCAAGGGGACTCTAGGTCAGCAGAGTTATTGATGACTGTTAGACTGCCAAGTGGGCTTATAAAATCCCCAAATATAGTCAATTCTCCCCTCTGAAACATGCAGAGTTCTGGAGTGGCACAGGAGGATGGGGATCAGTCCAGAAAGAAGAGTCAATTTTTTTCTGTCTCATGACATTTAGGAGACAATGTTATGCTAGAGGGAGGGGCCTGCAATAAACATGACAGGTTTCCTTCTCCCAGCCACACTGTAGCCAAATTTAGAACTTGCATGAAACAAGAAGCTATAAAGTACAGTCCATCTGAAATCCCAGCAGCTCAGGGGGCTGAGGCAGGAGGATCACCAGTTCAAAGCCAGCATCAGCAACTTCGCAAGGTCCTAAGTAACTTAGCAAGGCCCTAAGCAACTTAGTGAGACCCTGTCTTTAAATAAAATATAAAAGGACTGTGGATGTGGCTTAGGGCTTAAGCACCCCTGGATTCAATCTCTGGTATACCCTCCCCCCAAAAAAAAAGCTGTAAAGTTAAGTTTAAAAGCTCTAAAGGGACTAACTTTCAGAGTAAACAGACTAGAAAGTCACACAAACAAAAGTTGGGTCAGTCCAAAAAGGATGAGTGAAATCTCCCAAAGAAAAAGAGGAACAAAGAACACATAGGACAAACAGAAAACAGGAAGAGGGTAATGTTAAACCCACTATTTCAAAAACTGCATGAAATACAAATGGATTTATCACTAAATATATTTGACAGCACAATAATAGTATAAAGGAGGAAAAGTGTTACATGAATTCAAACTGTAAGAGCCTTGTCTTATTCAAAAAGAATAAAGGTACTAATTAAGGGTAAACTGTAACAAATCAATAATATATACTGCAATATCTAGGATAATCAAAGAATAATATAGAAAGATATAACTAAAAAGCTAACAAAGTGAAATGAAGTAAAAAATACTCAATTAACCAATAAAAGAGCAGGAAAGGAGGAATGCTAGGGAAAAAACAGATTGGACAATGAGAAAACGACAGCAATATGGTAGGCTTAGACCTAGCTGTGTTAGTAACTGCATTAAAGGCAGACAAAATAAATTCTCCAATTAAAAGAGATTATCAGTGAAGTAGAACAGGAGAGGCTATTTTCAGGAAACAGGTTTATTGACTACAGGGTTCAGAGGTGGCTCTCACCTAAGAATTCTTTCTCTCAACGAAGATTTTGGAAATTCTTTGAACTTTATAACCAGTGGGAGGAGGGGCTTGGAGGTTTTACATGACAAGTGTTTTCTGTTCCATCCTCCAGACCAGACAAGTTTTTACCAAGTAAACAGAGATCAGATCTTTTTGTACAACAAGCTTGCAGACTAACTCTGTCACACCTTTTGCATGCAAACCTGGCATTTACAAGAAAGGAAACTATCAACCACAATAACCTCTGCAGACATTGTGCAGATCCAACAAGAGGAGAAGCTTAATTATGGCAAGTCTTTCGGGTGGGGATCTCACGGTCTGCTTCATCGGGCTGAATTAAAAATACCTATCTATATGTTGTTTACAAGAGATATACTTCAAATATAAAGACATAGATTGGCTGAAAGAAGATAGAAAGAGATTAGCCATGTAAAACACCAGTCAAAAGCAAGCTTATAGGCTATACCAACAGGTATTTATATCAAGAACCTTAATACCAAAAAACCCCAAATAAGTCATCAATAAATGGGCAAAGGAACTGAACAGGCATTTCACAGAAGAAACACGAGTGGTCAATAAATATATGAAAAAATGTTCAACATCTCTAGTGATTAGAAGTGCAAATTAAAACTACACTGAGGTGGCTGCCGCCATTTTGAGACAATAGCCAGACCCCTGGCTGGACTGACTGAGCCCTGTCTCCAGGATCCCTCGGCCTGACTGATCACTCCCTGCCTCTGGGGCCCTCACAGCGACTGACTGCTCCCTGCCACCAGGACCCCCAGACCAACTGACTACGCCCTATCACCAGGACCCCAGACCGACTGACTGCACCTGGCCTCCAGGATCCCACAACCACACCAAACACACTGGACCTCCAGGACCCCTGCCGGACCAACGGCATCCCGTCTCCAGGACCTCCAGCTGACCACGTCCACCCCTGAGCTGCAGCTCCCCATTTGCCAACACATTTCCAAGCCAGAGCAGCCATCTTGGATAATCCTGGAAGCCGTAGCTCCGATCTTTGGGTGGGGCAAATCCCATCCTGCGACTCCTGCTGGAGGCTTGAAGCTCATTGTCAGGGACCTCTCATGCATCAGGCCACTGAACACTGGGAGGTTTCATTAGTATATGACTGTTATACAGTAGATTTTCTTTTTTCTCCTTTTTAAAAAAACTGAAGTTTTTATTTCTTTACTTTTCTTGCTTTCTTTTCCTTTTGTTTACCTGTTCCCTCAGAGTCTCTTTCTCCCTTTTTTGCATGCTAACATCCAATTTCTTTTGATTACAATCTCAACCTTTATTTTCTAGAACTTCTGTATATTCTTTTCTTATCCTATTAATAGCCACATTCTACATCCCTCTGCATCCTCTTTGTCCTCCATTAGAAACTGCAGACCTTATTGCAAACTTGTTTGTTTTACTGAAGATAATATTTGAACTCATTTTGTTTATTATGACAATTTTGTTATTGTCCCAATAGGGGCTATTTGGTCTAGGATTGCATAGTGTCTGATTTGGGCACTGCTAATATTGATCTCCCCTTAAAGAAAGGGTTTTGGAAACCTATAGGGCCACTATAAGCCTATAGGGGGAAATCTGCAATACCCCAGATCTGCACTGCTAGAGAGGAAGATACATGAACATCATGAAAAACAAGGGAAGAAAATGATCCAAACAAATCTAGATTCTATATTAATAGAATCCAGTGACAGTATGTTAGAAGAAATATCAGAAAAGGACTTAAGATTATACATGATTAAGATGATTTGTGAAGCAAAGGATGGGATAAGAGAGCAAATGCAGGCAATGAATGATAATACCAATAAGCTGAAAGAGCAACTGCAGGAAGCAAAAGATCATTTCAACAAGAGATAGAGATTCTCAAAAAAAACCAAACGGAAATTCTTGAAATGAAGGAAACAATAAATCAAATAAAAAACTCAATGGAAAGCATCACCAAAAGACTAGACCACTTGGAAGACAGAACCTCAGACAATGAAGACAAAATATTTAATCTTGAAAATGAAGTTGCCCAAACAGAGAAGATGGTAAGAAATCATGAACAGAATCTCCAAGAACTATGGGACATCATGAAAAGACCAAATTTAAGAATTATTGGAAAAAAAAAAAAAAAAAAAGAATTATTGGGATTGAAGAAGGCACAGAGATACAAACCAAAGGAATGAACAACCTATTCAATGAAATAATATCAGAAAATTTCCCAAACCTGAAGAATGAAATGGAAAATCAAATACAAGAGGCTTACAGAACACCAAATGCACAGAATCACAACAGATCCACACCAAGCCACATTATAATGAAAATGCCTAACATTCAAAATAAAGATAGGATTTTGAAGGCTGTGAGAGAAAAGTATCAGATTACACATAGGGGGAGACCAATACGGATAGCAGCTGACTTCTCAACCCAGACTCTAAAAGCTAGAAGGGCCTGGACCAACATATTTCAAGCTCTGAAAGAACATGGTTGCCAACCAAGAATCCTATACCCAGCAAAATTAACCTTCAGATTTGAAGATGAAATAAAATCCTTCCATGATAAACAAAAGTTAAAAGAATTTACAAACAGAAAGCCTGCACTACAGAATGTTCTCAACAAGATATTCCATGAGGAGGAAATGAAAAACAACAATGGAGGTCAGCAAAGGGAGGAACTACCTTAGAGAAAAACCACTCAAAGGAGAAACCACGTCAACTTAAAAACCAAAAATAAGCCAAATGACTGGGAATATAAATCATTTCTCAATAATAACCCTGAATGTTAATGGCCTAAACTCATCAATCAAAAGACACAGACTGGCAGAATGGATTCAAAAGAAAGACCCAACAATATGCTGCCTGCAAGAGACTCATCTCATAGAAAAAGACATCCACAGACTAAAGGTGAAAGGATGGGAAAAAACCTACCACGCACATGGACTCAGTAAAAAAGCGGGGGTTTCCATCCTTATATCAGATAAAGTGGACTTCAAGCCAAAGTTAGTCAGAAGGGATAAAGAAGGACATTTCATACTGCTTAAGGGAACCATAAATCAGGAAGACATAACGATAGTAAATATTTATGCCCCAAACCATGGTGCATCCCTGTACATCAAACAAATCCTTCTCAATTTCAAGAATCACGTAGACCACAACACAATAATTCTGGGCGAATTTAACGCACCACTGTCACCACTAGATGACAAATAAGATCTTCCAAATAAAATCCAACCAAAGAAACCATAGAACTCAATAACACAATCAATAACATAGACTTAATAGACATATATAGAATATTCCATCCATCAACGAGTGGATACACTTTCTTCTTAGCAGCACATGGAACCTTCTCGAAAACAGACCATGTGTTATGCCACAAAGCAGCCCTTTGGAAATGCAAAAAAATAGAGATACTGCCTTGTTTTCTATCAGATCATAATGGACTGAGAGTAGAAATCAATGACAAAATAAAAAAGGGAAATTACTCCAACACTTGGAGACTAAATAATATGCTATTGAATGAAACATGGATAACAAAAAACACCAGGGAAGAAATTAAAAAATTTTTAGAGGTCAATGAGAATGATGATACGACATATCAAAATCTCTGGGACACTATGAAAGCAGTACTAAGAGGAGAATTCATTGCATGGAGCGCATTCCAGAAAAGAATGAAAAGTCAACAACTAAATGACCTAACATTACAGCTCAAAGCCCTAGAAAAAGAAGAACAGAATAACAGCAAAAGTAGTAGAAGACAGGAAACAATTAAAATCAGAGCTGAAATTAGTGAAATTGAAACAAAAGAAACAATTCAAAAAATTGACAAAACAAAAAGCTGGTTCTTTGAGAAAGTAAACAAAATCGATAAACCCGTAGCCACACTAACGAAGAGGAGAGAGAAGACTCAAATTACTAAAATACATGATGCAAAAGGAAATATGACAGACACCACTGAGATACAGAACATAATGAGAAGCTACTTTGAAATCTGTATTCCAACAAAATAGAAACTACCGAAGACATTGACAAATTTCTAGAGACATATGCTCCTCTGTTGGGACTAATGACACGTTAACTAACTCAGGCTGACTCCTTACTTCCTGGTCAGTGAGCAAAATCAAGGCCTCAAAGGCGGTTTCAAAGGTTCATGACGATAAACTGGACCACCGTCAGGGATTGGTTAACAACAGTTCTGTGAACGTGATCAGTTCATGTTTGCCATATAGTACAATGGGACTCTCGCCTGTGTGAACCCCCCTGTCTTGCTGACCTTTAAGCCGATTGGTTCCCGCCTAGCCCCCACCCTACATAAAAGCTGTGTGACTTCCTCAATAAACGAGTTCCTGCTGTGATGGGTCTCCCTGACGTGTCTGATTGTCCTCCATCTGGAGGGCTGGGAGCAGGCGGTCTGTCGGCCCTACCTATCCCGGTCTGACCTTGTTGGGGAGTGTCCCCTGCCCTTGTCACTGGTCCAAAAGAGCAAGGGGGCTTAAGACCCCGACACTCCTCCCAAACTGAACCAGGAGGACATACATGATTTGAACAGATCAATATCAAGCAATGAAATAGAAGAAGTCATTAAAATCTACCATCCAAGAAAAGCCCAGGACCAGACGGATTCTCAGCCGAGTTCTACAAGACCTTCAAAGAAGAACTCATTCCAATACTTCTCAAAGTATTCCAGGAAAGAGAAAAGGAGGGTACCCTACCAAACTCATTCTATGAAGCTAGTATCACCTTCATACCCAAACCAGGCAAAGACACATCAAGGAAAGAAAATTTTAGACCAATATCCTTGATGAATATAGATGCAAAGATCCTTAACAAAATATTGGCAAACCGTATCCAAAAACATATTAAGAAATCTGTGCACCACGATCAAGTGGGGTTCATCCCTGGAATGCAAGGATGGTTCAACATTCGTAAATCAATAAACGTAATCCATCATGTCAATAGACTTAAGGATAAGAATTATATGGTTATTTCAATTGATGCAGAAAAAGCGTTTGACAAAATACAACACCCCTTCATGCTGAAAACACTAGAAAAAATAGGGATAGTAGGAACATACCTGAACATTGTAAAGGCTATTTATGCTAAGCCCATGGCCAACATCATTCTTAATGGAGAAAAACTGAAACCATTCCCTTAAAAATGGGAACGAGACAGGGATGTCCTCTTTCACCACTTCTATTCAACGATGTCCTGGAAACTCTAGCCAGAGCAATTAGGCAGATTAAAGACATTAAAGGGATACGAATAGGAAAAGAGGAACTTAAGCTGTCACTATTTGAGGATGACAAGATTCTATATTTAGAGGATCCAAAAACCTCCTCCAGAAAACTTCTAGACCTCATCAATGAATTCAGCAAAATAGCAGGCTATAAAATCAACACGCATAAATCTAAAGCATTTTTATACGCAAGTGACGAAACAGCTGAAAGGGAAATGAGGAAAACAACTCCATTTGCAATAGCCTCAAAAAAAAAAAAAAGAAAAAAAAGAAAATACTTGGGAATCAATCAAACCAAAGAGGTAAAAGATCTCTACAATGAAAACTACAAAACAATGAAGAAAGAATTTAAGGAAGACCTTAGAAGATGAAAAGATCTCCCATGTTCTTGGATAGGCAGAATTAATATTGTCAAAATGGCCATACTACCAAAAGTGCTTTACAGATTCAATGCAATTCCAATTAAAATCCCAATGATGTACCTTACAGAAATAGAGCAAGCAATCATAAAATTCATCTGGAAGAATAAGAAACCCAGAATAGCTAAAGCAATCCTTAGCAGGAAGAATGAAACAGGGGGTATCGCAATACTAGAACTTCAACTATACTACAAAGCAATAGTAACAAAGACAGCATGGTATTGGCACCAAAATAGACAGGTAGATCAATGGTACAGAATAGAGGACACGGACACAAAACCAAATAAATACAATTTTCTCATACTAGACAAAGGTGCCAAAAATATGCAATGGAGAAAAGATAGCCTCTTCAACAAATGGTGCTGGGAAAACTGGAAATCCATATGCAGCAGAATGAAACTAAACCCCTATCTCTCACCTTGCACAAAATTCAACTCACAATGGATCAAGGACCTTGAAATCAGACCAGAGACCCTGCATCTTATAAAAGAAAAAGTAGGTACAAATCTTCAACATGTTGGCTTAGGATCAGACTTCCTTAACAGGACTCCCATAGCACAAGAAATAAAAGCAAGAATCAATAACTGGGATAGAGTCAAACTAAATAGCTTTCTCTCAGCAAAGGAAACTATGAGCAATGTGAAGAGAGAGCCTACAGAGTGGGAGAATATCTTTGCCACTCATACTTCAGATAGAGCACTAATTTCCAGAATATATAAAGAACTCAAAAAACTCTACACCAAGAATACAAATAACCCAATCAACAAATGGGCTAAGGATATGAACAGACACTTCACAGAAGAAGATCTACAAGCAACCAACAAACATATGAAAAAATGTTCACCATCTTTAGTAATAAGAGAAATGCAAATCAAAACTACCCTAAGATTCCATCTCACCCCAATTAGAATGGCAATTATCAAGAATACAAGCAACAATAGGTGTTGGAGAGGATGTGGGGAAAAAGGTACACTCATACATTGCTGGTGGGGCTGCAAATTAGTGCAGCCACTCTGGAAAGCAGTGTGCAGATTCCTTAGAAAACTTGGAATGGACCTACCATTTGACCCAGCTATCCCACTCCTCGGCCTATACCCAAAGGAGTTAAAATCAGCATACTACAGAGATACAGCCACATCAATGTTCATAGCTGCTCAATTCACAATAGCCAGAATGTGGAACCAACCTAGATGCCCCTCAATTGATGAATGGATAAAGAAACTGTGGTATATATATACAATGGAATATTACTCAGCTATAAAGAATAATACAATTATGGCATTTGCAGGCAAAAGGATGAAATTGGAGAATATCATGTTAAGTGAGATAAGCCAATCTCAAAAATCCAAAAGACAAATGATCTCACTGATAAGTGGATGATGACACGTAATGGGGGGTGGGAGGGGGGCAAGAATGGAGGAAGGAGAGACTGTATAGAGGGAAAAGAGAGGTGGGAGGGGTGGGGGGAAGGAAAAAAATAACGAAATGAATCCAACATCATTCTCTATGTAAATGTATGAATATGCAAATGGTATGCTGTTACTCCATGTACAAACAGAAACAACATGTATCCCATTTGTTTACAATAAAAATAAATTAAAAAAAAAGATCCAAATGACCACACTAATGTACACTCCAACTAGCCAAGTATGACTGTCCTTGTTCCTCATATCTTTGACTACATAGGAGAGTATAAGATTATTAAATGTTTGCCAAACTAAAAAAAAAAAAAAAAAAAAAACTACACTGAGATTTCAAGTAACATCAAATACTGGCAAGGATGTGGGCAAAGGGTACATTCATACATTGCTGGTGGGACTACAAATGGGTTCCACCACTCTGGAAAGCAGTATGGAGATTTCTCAGAAAACTAGGAATGGAACCACCATTTGACTCAGTTATTCCACTCAGTGGTATATATTCAAAGGAGTTAAAATCAGCATACTACAGTGACACAGCCACATGGATATTTAGAGTAGTTCAATTCACAATAGCTAAACTATGGAACCAACCTAGGTGCCCTTTTTTTTTCAGAATTTATTTTTATTGTAAACAAATGGGATACATCTTGTTTCTCTGTTTGTACATGAAGTAGAGGCATACCACTTGTGTAATCATACATTTACCTAGGGTAATAGTTTTTGATTCATTCTGCTATTTTTTTCTTCCCCCCCACCCCTCCCACCCCTCTTATCCTTCTATACAGTCCCTCCTTCCTCCATTCTTGCCCCCCCACCCCCCATTATGTGTCATCAACCGCTTATCAGCGACCTAAGTGACCTTTAACAGATGAATGGATAAATAAAATGTAGTACATGTACACAACAGAATATTACTCAGTCATAAAAAAGAATGACTTTATGATATTTGTCAGTATATGGCTGGACCCGGAGACTATCATGCTAAGTGAAATAAGCCAATACCCAAAAACCAAAGGTCGAATGTTCTCTCTGATATGTAGATGCTAACACACAACAAGGGGAGGAGGGCAAGAACAGAAGTTCATTGGATTAGACAAAGGAGAATGAAGAGAAGGGAGGGGAGACAGGAATAGGAAAGGCAGTAGAATGAATCAGACAGAACTTTTCATGTACATATATGAATACACCACAATGAATGTCCGCATCATGTATAACCACAAGACTGGGATCTCAATTAGAATAAGACATACTCTATGTATAAATATGTCAAAATATACTCTACTGTCATGTATTTCTAAAAAGAACAAACGAACAAAAGAAAAAAATAAGAGTCAGACCTTAGGGCAAAATATATACAGTATCAGCAGGGGATATGTTCCTAGACCCCAGAGAATGTCTGAAACCGAAGATATATACCAAACCCTATATATTCTATATTTTTCTATACAAATATTCCCATGAGAAAGCTTAATTTATAAATTAGATACAGTGAAAGACTAAAATAACTAAGAATGAAACCAAATAAATATAATCATAAACTCTAATAGAAATTTTATGAAGGTGGTATATGTCTTTCAAATTTCCTTGTTGCATTTTAAACTTTTACTTAAAGGAAACACTTAACAGCTTCTCTCTGGCAATATATGAGTTGCCACCATCACTACTTTTGTGCTTGGGGGCCATTAATAAATAATGAACCTGAACACAAGCACTGAAATACCACGACAGTCCACTGGACAACTGAGAGGCTAATAAGTGACTAACAGGTAGGTAGTGCATAAAGCATGGATACACTGTACAAACATTCTGAGTGGGATAGAGAAGGGTGGTGCAAGATTTCATCACGCTGCTCAGAACAGTGTGCAGTTTAAAACTTACAGATTATTTCTGGAATTTTTCATTTTAATATTTTTTTTGGACTGTGGTTGACCACAGGTAAGTGAAACTGTAAATAAGGTTGGACCACTGTACTAAAGATAAAGAGGGACATTTCACAATGACAAAAAGTCAATTAGACATGAGTTGATAAATCTAAACTTAGGTACATGTAAAAACATAGTTCCAAGATATATAAAGCAAAAAATTGAGAGAAGTACAAGGAAAAAAAGACAATGCACAACCATACCTGAAGATGTTAACAAACACGTCTTAGTGAATAATATAATAATCAGACAAAACGTCATAGACTATTTGAATAGCACAATTTACCAATATGATTTTATTAACATTTACAGAACACTATTCCAATCAATTGGTCTTTTTTTTCACATGCCCTTGGGACAGTAATCATTAAAATATATTAGAACAAAGGCCATAAAGGAAGTTTCAATAAATTTCAAAGGAACAAAATTGAACAGAATATATCCTCTGACTATAAAAGAATTAAATTTAAAACCAATGACAAAAATATAACCAGAAAGTCCATATGTTTGAAAACTGAACATATACTTTCACAGAATTAACAGATCAAAGAAGTTCCAAAAGATAAAAACATTTGAATTAAGTAAACTGAAATATAACACACCCAAATTGTGAGCTGTAACTAAATCAGTACTCAGAGAGAATTTTATAGCTTGAAAACCTTATATTAAAATAGCTAAAAGGCTGAAAATCAATGAGGTTTAAGCAGCCAAAGAGTAAAAACTAAATCAAGCCCAAAGAATGTGGAAGAAAGGAAATAAGAGGAGAGCCAAAGAAATAGGCCAACTTTACTGGTGATCACATTCCTCATAATATTTCTGAGCTGAGGGACTAATCTTTCTTTTATTTTATAGACAAAACAACTGTGACTCAGAGTGGTAAAGCAACTATCTTACCTCACACAGATTTTATGGGCAAAGTCAGACTCATATGGCTTTAAATACAACCCCATTTTTTTGTTTGTTTGTTTTGGGGGGGTTCTTTTTAGCTATATATGACAATTGAATTCTTTTTTACATAATTATAAAAGCATAGAATATAATAATTTGTTCTAATTCATTCCCCAGTATTTCCCCTTCCTGCCATCCCCTGTTCCCTTCTCTCTACCCTACTTATCTTTCTACTATTTACTTCTAGTTTTTTTTTTTCAATTATTATCTTGTAGATGTACACAATGGTATGATTCACTGTGGTATATTCATATATGTACACAGGAATGTTAAGTCACAATCATTCCATCTATCCCATCTGTCCTCCCTTGCCTTCATTCCTCTTTGTCTACTCCACTGCTTTTTCTTCTATTTTTCCCATCCCCCCACCCTTTATTTCAGATTAACTTCCATGTATCAGGGAAAAACATTGGACCTTTGAATTTTTGAGACTGGTTTATTTCACTTAGCAGGATAGTATCCAGTTCCATCTATTTACTGACAAATGCCATGAAATGATTCTTCTTTATGGCTGAGTAATATTCCATTGTGCATATATACCATATTTTCTTTATACATTCATCTGGCTTCGTAGCTTGGCTATTGTGAATTGTGCTGCTATAAACATTGATGTGGCTGCATCACAGTCATTGATGTGCAGTATGTTGATTTTATTTTATTTATTTATTTTTTTAAAAAACATTTTTTAGGTGTTGACAGACCTTTATTTTATTCATTTATTTATATGTGGTGCTGAGAATCGAACCCAGTGCCTCACACATGCTAGGTAAGATCTCTACCACTGAGCCACAACCCCAGTCCCAGTATGTTGATTTTAAACCCTTTGGATATATACCAAAAAGTGGGATAGTTGGGTCATATGATGACAAAAATAACCCTGTGTTCTTAAACAAAACCTCACACTATCTACCAAAGAAACATGTAACCAGAGTAATAAAATCATTCATAACTTACTCCAGGTCCAGAAAGTAAGCCTGGTAAAGTAATTTAAAAGGGAAAAATTCCATTTATACAGAGAGGTTCACTTATTCTACAAATATCTGGTCATTGCTCATTATGTGCCAGGAAACACAGTTAAGCAACTTATAACTTACAACTGCAGGAATTAAAATTATTAATGTAAAGAATGTAATATAATGTAAAAAAGTATCTGTGAGGTAATGTTACATAAAAAAGCTGACCACAATGTATATTCCAAATAAAAAGTTGGATATGAAAATTCTAGGAACATGGCAGAACAAGAAGCCCTAGGAATCTCACCTAGAAAAAAACACACTTGCAGAATGTGTCTGATATAATGCTTTTGGAACTCGGGTAGTCTTTAGAAGGCCTGCAATTTCCAGGGAAAGGTATGGACGGTAACTCCTGGTTAATTTTGGTCGATTTCAGCTCTGAGCATAATAGCAGCTATTCACCCTCACTCTGAGCCTTTGAGCTGTGCACAAAGTTTTAGAACAGCTCACACAATGGCTTGCAGGAGTCAGGATGGGCAAAAAGGACCTTGCCCACCAAATATCAGTTGTGTGTGTCCTGGTCACTAGTTGCTGCTTCTGGCATAGAGGGACCAACAGACAGGAGCACCACTTCCTTCACCGCTGCAGGTACTTTCCCCTCAGGCTGATGTGATGTCCAGGGAAATTAAAGGGCCAGGACATCACCCTTCTCATTTCCCCCTTTTCCATCTCCTAGAAGCCAGTTATTAAAGACTAAAACATTTTTTAAAACCAGTACATACGGGGAAAATTAGAATGTGACTGTGTTGATTCTGATCCTTCATTAAGAGGATCAGAAAGGACCTGCAAAGATCTTAAGATTACATTTTGGGCTGATCATCAGCACAAAGACAGCCTATGACAATAAATTCATGCATAAAAAACAATAACAAAACCTGTAAATCCTTGAGAAGGAAGAGAATCTGATTTTCAGATTTATCACATTATTAGACTTAAGTGCCATTTTCACATACACGCACAAATCACAGGGCATATAAAGAAATGGGAGGATACAGCAAAAAGAACAGGTAAACAAAGTATCCCTGAAAAAGACCCAGTGGCAGATGTGCTAGACAAAAACTTCCTAACAGCTGTCCTAAATGTGCTCAAAGATTAAAGGAAGATGAGGAAAATGTCAGGGAGAAAAAAATAGACAAAATGGGAATAAATATTAATAAAGTTAGAAAACTTGAAAAGAAACCAGAAAGAAATTCTGGAGCTCTATACTATAATAACTGAAATGAAAAATTGCCAAGAAGCATTCAAAAGCAAATTGACCATGTAGAAGAATCAATCAACTTAAAGAAAGGAAAATCACTGAGTCTGAGTTATAGTATTAGTACATATCCTATTAATAGCAAAATGTTTGAGGTAGGGTACTTTATAAAGAAAAGAGGTCCATTTAGGTCACAGTTTTGGAAGGTGAACATCCAAACACATGGCACTGAATCTTGTGAGGGCCTCCCTGACTGCACCGTATCATAACAGATGGCATAATAACAAGAGCATGTGCAGGAGTGAGAAATTACCTAGTGAAACAGGAGGTCAGAACACACTGTGGTCCCAGAAGAACTACATTAATCCCTTCTGAGGAAACACCCCCAATGACCTAAGGACTAACAACAGGCCCCACCTCTTAAAGATTCCATCATCTCTTAACATCCAAGAAGCTCAATGAACTCCAAGTAATATGAACTCAAAGAGAATCACACATTATAATCAAACTTTCAGAAGACAAAGAGAAAATTCTGAAAGCAACAAGAGAGAAGTGACTCCTCCCAGGAGGAAACACTAAAAGAGTTTACCGGCAGATTTCTCATTAAAAACTATGGAGATTCAATGGTAGTAGGGCAATATATTCAAAGGGCTCAAGGAAAAAAGTTGCAAACGAAGAATCGTATATCTAACAAACTGCCCTTCAAAACAGAAAAATTAAGGGGGCTGAGGATGTAGCTCAGTGATACAGTGATTTTCTAACCTGTGAAGTCCCTGGATTTGATCCCCCTGCATACCACCTCCATACACACACTTTTTACAGAAATTAAGACCATTTCAGATAAATAAAAGCTGAGGGAGTACATGATCACTAGACCAGTCCTACAATAAATGCTCAAGGAAGTACTGCAGACCTGCAGAATGAAATGAAAGGGTACTAGACAGTAATTAAAATCCACGTGAAGAAACAAAAACCTCCATAAAGGTAAATACATGGGTAATTTTAAAAGCTAGTGTGACTCAGTGGCATATGCCTATAATTTTAGTTACTCAGGAGACTGAGGCAAGAGGATCCATGAGTTTGAGGCCAGCCTGGGCAATCCAAGACCTGTCTCAAAATAAAAAATGAAACCGGGTCCAGGGATGTTGTCAGTGGTATAGGGCTCCTGGGTTCAATCCCCAGTGCTACAAAACAAAAACAAAAAGGCTAATATGATTCTAACAATGGTTTACAGTTCCACATTGTGTTTTCTATATAATTTAAGACACTACTGTATTTAGAAGAATGTTTAGTTTAAGTTTAGGGGTACACAATATATAAAAACATAATTTTGTGTCATTGGTAACTGAAAGGAGTGGGGATGGAGCTATTAAGGAGCAGAGTCTTTGTGTGTTATTGAAATTATGCTGGTATAAATTTAATTGAAGCTGGTATAAGAGTGTTATAACTTTAAGAAGTTAACCATAATCCTCATGGTAACCACACAAAAAATAGTCTACAGAATATATACAAAAGAAAACAAGAAAGGAATTTAAACATTTAGCTATTAAAAAACGCAAATGAAGACAACTACAGGAAATGAGGGACTCTCAACTAGAAAGAAACCACTGTAACATAATAAAAACCAAATATGAAACTCCACAGTGAACATCACATGCAATGGTGAAAGGCTAAAAGCTTTCCTTCGTGATCAGAAACAAGACAAGTGTGCTCACTCTTACTACTAGAAGTAGTAATTCAACAAGAAATAGAATTCCACATAGTACTAGAAGGTCTAATTTGAGCAATTAGGTAAGAAACATAAAAGGCATCCAAGTTGGAAAGAAAGAAGTAAAATTGTCTCTATTCACAGATGATATGACCTTATATGTAGAAAACCCTAAAAATTCCACAAAAAAGATTGTTAGAGCTAATAAATGAACTTATTACTATAAAACATTACTGAAAGAATTTAAGGATGACATAAGTAAATGGAAACACATCCATGTTCATGGATTGGAAAACAATTATTGTTAAGGTATCAATACAGTACATCAGTCACTGTAATACCTAATAACCCATTTACTGAATTTTTATTCCCATTCCAACAATTTTGAGCACCATGCCTATGGAGTTCAGAGATACGTACTCCAGAGGAGAATGATTCCATTAGGGAATACAGCAACAGTCTATTGAAATAAAAGATACGATTTTGATTTGGTCATTCGGGCTCTTCATACTACTGAACTGAAGGGAAAAAGAAGGGGTTGTTCTATTGGTTTGAATGCTGAGCCCAGCTTACAAGAGGAAATATGGTTACTCTTTTATAATTGGGGAAGAAAGACTATACCAAGATCCCAGGGAATTCTCTGAAGTGCCTCTTAATACTAACAATTTGTCTATTACCAGTCATACAAGTTAAAGGCAAACTACAGCAACCCCAAAGAGGCAGGAGTATTGAGGACTCAGAAGACCTGGGAAAGAAGATTTGGGTCACTCTATCAGTCAGAAACCTACAGAGGCTAAAGCTGAAGACAAATGAAATATGGAATGAGGAACAAGAAAGCCATCAATGTCATCTATGGTCTCATGAGCAATTATTACAAAAATGACTGCAATACATATTTTCTCTGCTTGTTATGTTCACATGTGTATCTGCATATATCAACCATTTTCTTTTTCTTCTCCTTGCCATAATTGGAGGTTAACCTCAGCAACTAATCTTCATTTGACATTATATTCAGTGCACCCATTCTAAAATTCATATAGAATTTCAAGGTATCTAAATAGCCAAAACATTCTTGAAAGAGAAAATTGGAAGACTTGCATTTCTTCATAATTCATAAATTATAAAGAAACAGTATTAAAACACTTGCAATACTGGCATGAGAGCAAACCCACATAGAACAGTGGAACAGAATAGAGTCCAGAAATAAACCCTCACATACATGGTCAAGTGGCCAAGATCATTCAGTGAGGAAAGGACAGTTTTTCAAAAAATGGTACTGGGAAAACTGGAAAGTCACATTTAAAAGATCTTACTTTATATCACTAAAAAGAAACTCAAAAGAGAGCAAAGACCTAAACATAAGAAATAAGACTCTGAGAAAAAAACATAACAGAAAAGGTTTATAATAAAGGATTTGGCAGTGATTTCTTAGATATAAGAAAAAACAGCAAGCGGAACTTTATAAAATTAATACATTTTGTATATCATTGGTCTATGTCAACCCCTATTCCAGTATCACACTGGTGTGACAGGAGCACAAAGGAATGAGCTGCTAAATCTGCTTAAGACAAATCAGACATCACAGAAGAGGGAATTAGCTTACTTCATGGACAAAGGTGGACAGGCATTTCAGGCAGGGGGACAAGCATCTAACAAAGCCTGCTGTCAGGCTTAGCATGTGTGAGAAACTGCACAGTTCAGGATGTTAGGACTCAAGATATGTATGAAGCAGTTACTGGAGAGAATGCCAGATAGAATACACAGATATGAGGAAGAGCCTTGAATGCCAGGCTAAGAAATTCATAATAATAATGTGGGACATAGGAACCCCTTAAAAGATTCAGTGAATAGAGAAGGAAGTCAGATCTACTCTTTAGAAGATCACTATAGCAGTATTGCATATGAGATTAAGATAGAAGAAAGAAGGGTACCAAAAACTACTTTAGCAGGGCAGTGATACTATGAAGGGGCAAAGAGAATAGAAGAATAAGAATAAATTCCAGAGATAATCCAGGCAAGACTTGGCAACTAATGAAATGTGACCGTATCAGTCAGCCTTCTATCGCTATGACAAAAACCCGAGAACAATTTAAAGGAGGAAAGGTTTATTTTGGTTCATGGTGTCAGAGGTTTCAGTCCATGGTTGGCTGGCTCCAGTGTTTCTGGGCCTGTTGTGAGGCAGAAACCTCATGGTAGAAGAGTGTGGAGGAGAACTGCTCACTTCATGGCAGCCAATAAAGCAGGGAGAGAGGAATTTGGGGAATTTGCCCCAAGGACTCACTCCCTTCAACTAGGTCCCACCACCTCCCAATAGCCCATTCAGTTATGAATCCCTCAGTGGATTAATCTTATTATTAATCTAATTATTAATTAATATTATTAATCCCTCAGTGGATTAATCTTATTATCACTAATAAGATTAGAGTCTTCACAACCCAAGCACTTCCCTATCTCTGAACATTGCTGCATTGGGGACCAAGCCTTCAACACAACAAGGGTGGATATTCAAGATCCAAACCTTAACAGTTTGGATCCCTCCCCATCACACATAAACCTAAAAAAAATTTCATAAACAATACTTACACTTACTGTGCATTACTTAATATTTTCTCTTCTATTAAAAAATAAATATAATTGATTTCAACATGTTAACAAAAATAAAGATAGTGGAATGTAGGATAGAAAAATAAAGAAAAATTAATCAACAGAAGACAAAAAAAGAAAGAAATTCAAAAAGAATGATCATGGAAATCATAAAACAAGATGATAAAAACTGATTTTAAAATTTGGTAATAACTGCAATAATTTAACTGATTTAAAGAAAAATTTTTAAAGATCACACTCTATTTATGTATGATCTATCAAAATGTATAAATGCATTCTATCATGTACAACAAATTAGAATAAAAAAAAATTTTAAAGTAATTTTTAAACTGAATTTTTGAAAATGCATTTTGTAGACACAACAGAAAGTTGAAGAAAAAAAAACTATACTAGTCAAATACTAAACAAATCAAAGTTGGCTTGGTCAGGTATGGTGATGTATGCCTGTAATCCCAGTGACTCAGGAGGCTGAGGCAAGAGGATTACAAGTTCGAAGCCAGCCTCAGTAACTTAGCAAGGACTTAAGCAACTTAGTGAGACTCTGTCTCAAAATAAAAAATAAAAGGGCTGGGGATGTGGCTCAATGCTTTAAGCACCACTGGGGTCAATCCCTGGTAACAACAACAACAACAACAACACAAAGTGGTTTGGCTACATTAATGTCAATAAAATAGATTTAAAAACAAAAAGCACTATGGGGAAAAGAAGATCATTATGTAGTGGAAAATTTTGCTAGAAAATAAAACAAAGGAAAATTTTATCAGAAGATATAACCATTCTAAATTTATATGGGTTCAATAACACTGCTTCAAAACATGTTAATCAAAAATTAACAGAAATTATGTTGAGAATGAAAAATCACAGCAAGAAATTTTGACATACCTCTTCAGTAATTGACAAATCTAACAAATAAATAAATAGTAAGAATATAAAGAATTTGAATAGTACATTATAAGAAGCTTGACCTGATACACAAAAATAACCCTGGATTCATCATTAAAGAATCCACATTCACCAGGCAGAGGCACACACCTGTAATCCTAGCATCTTGGGAATTGAGGCAGGACATTGTGAGTTCAAAGTCAGTCTCAGCAACTTAGTGAGGCATTCAGCGAGGCACTTAACAAACCGGCAAGACCCTGTCTCTAAAAAAATATTAAAAAGGATTGGGGATGAGGTTCAATGGTACACATAGACCATTTAATGAGCTAAGTGAAATTAGATAAGAAAACCAGAATATGGTTCAAAGAAAGTACAATGAAGAATAAAATGAAGAGGAAAGAAAATTACCCTCTGTGTTGAGATTAAACCAAATTTGTAAAACATACTTGTGCATTGCCATTGTAGCATTTCTAATTTTATGAATTCACTTACTCATTTCACTCAAGAAAATACACTAACCACGACTCAGAGATGAAATTATTTCTAAAAGTTCACTATCTATTCAGTCAACAATTACTTACAGTCAATTTGTTGCTGACTGGGTAAGGCACTATTCTAGGTGGTGGGATGCAGTGAGGAGTGTTTATATTCTAATAAGAATGCCTTGCCCATGTATACAAATGATACAAAATAACAAATAATAAATTTCTCTTATTTTTGTGGCAGTTCAGAGGAGCAACAGGTTAATTCTGAATTGTGATGGGGTGATGAATTAGGGAGGAGGTAGCCTTGAAAAATAAGGATTTGAATATGCATAGAATGGGCAGGAGAACAAATTCAAGGTAACGTATATCTAACAAAAATAGTAAATGATTCTGAATAGAACACAGACCAAGGAAGAGAAGGTCAAAGGGCAGTTTGGAGCCAAATTGTTAAAGGCTCTAAAAGCTAAACTAAAAGTGTAAGATTATTTTATAGGTGGTAGATGCGTAGGTGTTATTTTATAGGTGGTAGATGCGTAGGTGTGAGCACGGTCACTGAAGTTTAACTGTTGTTTTAGCAACAGTAGTGATGAGAATTAGACTCCAGAGAAATTGATCTGGGAACTATTTCTATAGACAATGCAAGGGGTTAAGAAGGTTTGAGCTAGTATAATGATAATCAGAATCAAATGGATGAGAGGGATGAACAACTTAGGTAAAACTACGATTTGACAACCAGATGAGGGAGCAATAATACAAAGATGAGTCTGTGTTTCTCAGTCACAAGAGGCTGGGATGTCACTAATAGAAATAAGGGATGCGTGAATGTATGAGTTGGCATGGAAATGAGTTTATTACCCTTAGATTTTACTACAACAGCCTATACAGCTATATTAAAAATATGGTCCTAAGATCACTGGAAAGCAATTACTTTTCTTTTTTTGGGAGACTCATCTCACTAAGTTGCTGAGGCTGGCCTCAAATTTGTAATCCCAATCAGCTGAGATTATAAGCCTATGCTACTGCACCTGGCTTCAATTACGTTTTATAAAATGTGACTTAAAATATATCTGCAATCCAACTTTCCTGGACCCTCAACCACTGTACTCCCTCATCCTCTCAGTGTACTTTTTGTCCTCCTCATGTTCTCCAAGTGCAGCCCCTCACCTCCTCCCAGGGTGCTACACAGCCCTTTGGATGTGCCAATCCACTCACCTCCTGAAGCTATGCCACATGGTAACCTAGCTTCAATCACTATCGATCAAAACCCATGGGCATGCTGTCAACCACTCCTTAATTACCACTCTTACTACCACTCTTAAAGTAAAAAATCAGGAAGAAAATAGACTCTTAAACTTGGTGTGGATTACCAGCAAAATTGCCCATTCTCTTTCATAGGTAGCTTTTTAAAATTACACTAGGAATGCATCTGTCCAAGGTACAAAGCCAGGGTGACAACCTTCCCAATTTAATGAGTCTCCAAATCCCAGTACTCCTAATGCTTTCAACTCATTCAGTGCAGACATCTTATATACCAAGCACTCTGATCACAGTGCAATTTAAATTAGATATATCCATAATAGGATAATCAAAACCCCCCAAAGGCTAATGAAATCCTAAAACAAAAATTTTAAACTTAAAATTCAACAACAAACTAGAGAATCTTTAAGGATGAAGTTAAACTAGTTTGGAAATTATTTTTAGCAATAAACACTATCTATTAGAAAGGAAGGCTAAAGATTAAAGAATCTCCCTCCCCCCCCAACCCCCACCCACTCCCCCCCAAAAAAGGGGAGTTAGGAATCACAGAACACAATTCACACATCATAAAGCTACAGTTATCAAAACTGTTTGGTGTTGGTGAAAAAACAGAAACAAATCAACAAGATAGAATAGTCCATAAATAGACTCCCTCATATTTGGTTCATTTTTTTTTTGACAAAGGTGCAAAGGCAATTCAATAGAAAAAGGACAGTCTTTTCAACCATGTAGTCACCACCAAGATCAAGACACAAAACTTGAGTATCTTTTAATTATTAAGTATATATCTTCTGGTAAGCATTTCAGTTTCATCATATGAATACCATGTGCCATATCACCTTAGAAAGGATGCAGAATGAATGTGTCAAAAGGCTAAGCACACCTTGGAAGTTGTGTCTAAAGGTCATTCCTTTCTTCTTCCTAGCCATATTACTTCCCTGCTCTGGTGTTGACTGCCTACGTGGCCCAGTATCTATCCTTCCTAAACATCTTTGATGATGGGATATCTAAGTATTAGAAGTTCCTTCTCTGCTGGGCTGGCTAAAATAGGTTGGAACTTCATTACAATAGAATACATGACTATTCCTCCCCTGCATTACCTCACCCCTCCCCCTCATTTCTTGTGCCCTATATCTATAACCTTCTGCCCTCTGAGGAAAGTTGATTTACCAGTTTATCTCCCACTTCTCATATACTTGGTCAAGAATAAAAGTCTCCTTTACTGCTCAATTGGCACTTTGTCTTACTACTGGGTTCCACAATTCTGAGAGGGAAAAAGGATTGAGTTTTGGGGGTCAAAGACTATATGACTGGTAGCAAGTCACTTAATTTCTCATTTTCCACTTACTTTTCTATTTCATAAGGTTCCCCTGCCTCCTTCCTCTAAGGTTGTTGAGAATAAAATGTTAATATATAAATAAAGAACAGGGTCAGCAACAAAATTTGGGGGGGAGGCAATGAAGATGTTCTATATCTTGATGTGGAGGTTGTGGTGGTTTCATGGGTGTAACATTTGCTAAGATTCAATGTGTGCTTTAAACAAGTAGTTTATCATACATAAATTATATTTTGGTAAGACAGATTTTTAAAAAGCATACTGTTGGAACTGGGGTTGTGGCTCAGTGGTAGAGCACTTGCCTAGCATGTGTGAGGCACTGAGTTCGAGTCTCAACACCACATATAAATAGATGAATAAAATAAAGGTCTATAAACATCTAAAAAAATTTAAAAACAAAACAAAACAAAAACATACTGTTGAGGAACATGGTGGATGTTTGAGTAATTATTGTTCTGTTCCTCCTCCCCAGGCACTATTCCCAAGGTGAATATTATTCCCAATGTGAAAACGCCTAAAACCTTTGAGATAAATATGACATTACTTATCTGTCTCTTCTTCTCTAACCAGATCCCATTATCTTTAACTTTTCCCATAAATGTTACTTTTCTATCCTTTTATTCAATAAGATCTTAAATCTTAAATTTATATTTTATACCTCTCATTTCAGTTAAAGAGCAAACAAGTAATTCACACAAGTTACAAAGTATCCTGAGGTTGTTGGGTGGTTACTCCACAAAGTCTGTGGGTCTCAGTAGTAGTCCTTCGTTCCCAACTCATGAACTAAAGGAGGTTTATATGCCCTTAAATGCTAGTCAATGAAACTCAAAGAAGTACTAGACAAGTACTATACTATACAAGTACTATTTTGAATCCTTTTACTGATTTTTTTGCTGAATCTATACTCCCAAAATAAATATATTATTTTAAAATAATAGTGACTAAGACATCCTCCTTTCTTACTTGGTAGCAACATTAGAAAAACTTAACTTCTCACTTTCTTTTTAAATACACCAAGTATAGTTTTTGGTGCCAGTCATCTTGAACTTAGGTACTCTAAATTCAAAATAATGTGTCTCATGTTGAGTGTTTTACTTAGTAAATTCTCTAGTTGTTTTGCTATTAATATTAAACATAAACTTCCTTCCCTAAATTGCTAAAACTCAGAGTTCCCTAAAATGAATTATTTTTAAGAATCTGTCTAGGCTAGACACTACCAATGTCAATTTTAAAAATAATGAAAACATGAAGAATATTTCCCATATTTTCTTATATTTATATATGTATTTCTTACACTTTTTGTTTACTTTTTATCACTTCTCAAAGAAGTTAGTAAGAAACAAAATTACCCTCTCCCACAGTCCATTTCACTCACCTACAAAATGGGCTGGGAATAGTAGGTATCACATAACAAATCCCCCCATTCAGGCAAAATGACCTGTAACTGGGACCACAGGGCTCCTCGTGATCTAAAACACACATGCATGTGGAATAGAGAAAGGCATATTAAAGTACTTTTGATGCAACCAGGAAAAGGAATAACTAGTCTTAGAATGAAGCGGCAATTCTAAAAATTAGAATGAAGAGTTTTCCCTCAAAATGAAAGTCTTACTTCTTACTTCATAGCCATTTTAAAAGAAAAATCTATCACTCTGAGAGAAAAATGAATCCATCCTAAGGATATGGTTGTTAATTATAATGAATTTAGAAGCTACATAACAGAAATAAGAAATTTCTTCATTAGTTAGATTAAAAGATAGTGATCAGGATCATAGAATCAACAGATCCTTCTCATTTAGCACCAAGATTTTGTTGTATTACTTAGAACTTTCCTAAGGTGGTTGCGTTTAAATTCTTCTTTTTCCTTTTGAGGTTTCAAATATTTAAAATCTGAAATTGTGATAGGAAAAAAATTTTAGATAAGTGAAATAAATTTTGCTTCTAAATTTATCTTAAAATATTCCTCTATATGACAACCAATGATAACCATGAAAATTAATATAATCTCATAAGGTTTTGATTTGCAATGGACTTTGGGTAAAAGCTAGTAACGGAAAAGACTAAAGTTCTAAAGTAAAAATAAAAATCTAAGTTTGTGCTTAATATTTAGCCAAAACTTTTAGAATAATAAAACAAACCCCCACTCCTCTTTCTCCATGTCACTTCATTCTTTCCTTCCTCTTTCTCTTCCTTGCTTCTTTATCTTTGATCTTTCCTTCATTTTTCTTCCTCTTTTTGCCTTCCCTTTCTCATTGGTTCTTCTCTTTCCTTCCAGACTCAGCCACATACCCAGCCCCCACCCCCATCTCTTTATAAAAAATTTCCTTCCTCACTCCTGGTCACCACAGCCATTGTATAGAAAAAAATCAGAAGTAACGATAGTCAAATTTATTGGGTCATTATAATACTCTTTGAAATAAGAAAACTGCTGAAATCTTTTGGCTTCAAAAGGAGAATTATATTGCTTTTAAAATTTTACCTTGGTAGTTCCTAATTGTTTGTCTAAAAATGATCTAGAATCAACTAATGTGAAGCAGACAATCACAATTCTCCCATTTAGCATTGAATTGGCATTTAAAAATAGTTTACTAGTTTTAAAAAACTTCCTAACATTTTTTGCCACTAAGATATTGATATCTGTTAAGATATAATTACTGGGGCTGGGACTGTAGCTCAGTGGTAGAGCACCTACCTAGCATGTGTGAGGCACTGAGTTAGATCCTAAATACCTCATAAAAATAAATAAATAAAATAAAGTTATTGTGCCCATCTACAACTAAAGATACATAAAAAGATAATTGCTATGATATAGATGTCTCTATAATCATAATTTGAAAGTTTGAAATATTCCTTTTACTTTAGAATTGAGAAAAACCTATTTTAGCATATTATAACTATAAAAGTATAAAAATGTAAAGACAAACAGAACTACAAAGAAGTGAAGAAAAAAGTAAACCAGCTAAAACTAATACTTTTAGATTTCTTTCTTTTTTACACAATGCTTCTTTATAATTGAACAACTTTTAATAATACTAGACAACTTTTCAGGAATAATTTGGTTGACAAAATCCCAATTAACATTACATTAGATCAGAATCATGGAGATCATCCCATGATTTTCTAATAACTTTACCACAGCTAAAATGAATGTCCTTCTTTTTAACTAATTATAACCAGATATATCTTTACTGATATAATACCACATATTATATCAATAAAGAAAACTCATCTAACTCGAATCGCTATCTCTGAATCTGTTTTCATTCTTGTTCTGGTTTCAAACTTACTTATTATTTGGGAAGTTGATATTAGATATACAGTAAGCTAAAATTGACCAGTTGGTAAAGAACAATAAAACATAAACCCAAAATAAAAGTTCTGTGTTATATAGAAAGTATTTCAAAATTAAAATATTTCATATTTTTGGAATGATTTTAGATAATTAACAGTATAACCTTGTGTTAATGTACATTTGTTGTTCTACTGCTAAATAACACATATTGACAAAAGTAGGAACTTAGAAGAAATTACCTGTTGGCATCTTAATTTTTAAATAGCTTCATTCTTGATCAAAAGATTAGGGTTGAAAAACAGCACCTAAAATAGTTTAAAATTAATAATTTAGGAAAAAATATCTTTTGAGGGAATTATGTCAAATATTCTAATAGTGATACTCTATTTTTTTCAACTTTCTTTTATTATTATTTTAATTTAGTTTTTAATTTTTTACAGACTGCATTTTTGATTCATTGTATACAAATAGGGTACATAATTTCATTTCTATGGTTGTACACAATGTAGATTCACACCATTTGAGTAATCATACATGTACATAGAGTAATGATGTCTGTCTCATTCCACCATTTTTCATACCCCCAGTGAGACTCTTTAAATGCTGAAAGTAAGTCATTTATTTGTGAGTGACAAAATTAGTTAGGTATCTACGTTTTGAATATATCAATAAAAAAATCTGTAGAGATAAAAACCAAAGGATCAACATTCTAAAGTATAAGTACACTAAATACAAATCATTTCCTAAAATAATGTAATTTAATCTTAAAACTTTTTGTTCTGTTGCTGGCTTTTAATAAACATTTTAATGAAGTAATATACAATATGAGAATATGAAACATATATGGCAGTAATGAAACTGAATGACCTGAACTTTTTGCTTTTTCATAAAGCCTATTTATTAATAATCTAACTTTTAAGTAGAATCAACTGCCAAATTTTCAATTTATTGAAAATGGTCAAACATGGAATAGAAAAATCTCCAACAGCATTAGAATTTTTTAATTTCTTTAGAACCATTAAATCTTTAATACAAGCACTTTTGAGTTTAGCACACATTGCACATTACATTTATCAATCTACACATGCCTTTCTTTAAAAAATGTCTGGCATCTGGTAAAGCCAAGTAGCTAATGAGGCATGCTTATGTGTGAAGTTTTCTGCTATACCAGAAACAAGGAATTAAAATAATTTGAAGAGATGAAGCATTTATACTTACATAATGATTACAAGTTCTTGATTCTTTTTTATAAAAATTATTTACTTCTGACTTAAGCATAAAGATTTTTTAACAGAAATCTTAATCTACAACTTTCTATTAACACAGATGTAATTTCAAGGTCTTCTCCCAAACCCAATCACTCCCTTTCTTTTTTAGACAAGCAGAGAGAAAGAGAAGGAAGGAGAAAGAGTACACATATATATTAAATTATTTTAAATTATCATTGAGTTTCTTTTTCCAAACAAACAGGGCTTACCTCAATAAAAATTTACATTCACACAAAAAATAAATTTAGACACGCAGTGTTTCAGAATTTTTTGAATACTGCAGACTATAGCAGCTGTGACTTGCATTTTATAACATGTCCAAAAACTGATTTATGTGGCTGCAGCGTGGATAAGAGCGAGGCAGACCAAGGTATACCCAGAGGTTAGACACTGGTGAGGGAACTATCCTTCAGTCTACATGCTCAGAGTCACAAATGGGGTAGAATTTTACTTAGCTATATTCCAAATCACTGTTCATGTTTTAAAGTTATGAATTCAATCACTTTATTAGACTACTTACTTACCTTTGCATGTCTGGATAATTCAAGAATAATAAGTTTGTGAAGAAAAGAAATTTTTATATGGTGCTAATGGGTAATTGTTCCACAAGGCTTTTTTAAAATAATAGTTTTCTTATATATCACATGAAATTTATTTATAATGACTTGAAGAACTTATAAAACTGAAAGAAAGTAATAGCTCCAAAGCAGAGTAAGAAAAGAAAAATCAAGGATGATTTTCAAGTATTGATGAAACTAAACAAGTAAAGGAATAGGTATTAAAGAAATTAATATTAAAGACCACAAGAATGGTTACCCACTAGAATGGTTAAACAAAATGACAGACAGTAATAAGTTCTGACAAGGACATGGAGGAACTATAGCACACATATATTGCTGGTGGGACTACAAAATGGTACAGACATTACCTCTGTCCTTTCACTGTTAGGAAAACAGTGAAAAGTCCTTTAAAAGTTAAACATAATTTTATCATACAAGTGCATCCAAGAGAAATGCAAACGTACATTCACACAAAGACCTGTGGGCTGGGGATGTGACTTAGTGGTAGATAATACTTAATACAATATAAATGCTATGTTATAGTTATAATACTGTATTGTTCACGGAATAATAAGAAGAAAAGGACCTGTACACATTCAATATAGATGCAACTACTTTTTAAAATATTTTAGATCCCCAGTTGGTTGAGCCCACCAGTGCTCACTGCATTAATGAAGGTCAGGTCAGTTCATAGACGGATGCTTCATTGTGTGAAACAAGGAATTGTGCCACTAACCTTCTGTCTTTGTCCTCCCATTCCCTTCTTCTTTAGCTATATCTTGTTAGCCATATCTTGATTCTTTTTTTTTTTTTTTTTTTTTTTGGGTGCTGGGGATCGAACCCAGCAAGGGCAAGCACTCTACCGACTGAGTTATCTCCCCAGCCCCCATATCTTGATTCTTATATCATGAATATTTTTAACATTTACATTTTGATCCATAACCCTAATGAACTCTAAATTTACCTTGTCTCTAAATTTACTCTAAAATTGAAAAGCAATTGAAGTACTTATTACAATTATCATTCATGACAGATCCAAGAGGTGCACAAGAATAATGCCTCCTCTTATTTCATATCATGATATCACTTATAATATTCCAAACAGCAAGATAAAATAGATTCTTTTTTCCTCAAACTTGGTAATATGATTAAAATCATGCCACATTTTAATTTGCATGTTTTTTTCATACACAACTTTTTCTTATATTGTCTTTCTTTTGAGGAGGAGGCTGAAGAATCATGTGCTTTATCATAGTGTAAAAAATAGTTTCTTAAGCATACTATTTCATGTAATCCCCTTTTCTTTCCTGAAACATCCCTTTCAAAGCTCAAATCTGGATTGAATGTTCTCTAGAACTGTGTCTGAATGCAGCTGTCATTCCAAAAATTTCCCTTCAATGATTTTCTGGATTAATTCTAGTTTCCTAGAGTCTATTTTCTGTTAGGTTCACTCTCTCATTTTCTAGAGTCCATCATCAACCAACTCCCTAAAACAGGATGCAGCAAAAATGTTGAGTTTCTGCCTGACTATAGACAATTTTCCTTTGTCTTCACATCTGAATTATAGTATTTGGCTTTTAATTTACACTGAAAATAATTTACGCTCAATTTGGATATGTGCACTACCTTCTTTCAGTAGAGACGTAGATGAGAAGTCTGGTGCCAATCTAATCATTAAAACTTTGTAAGTTACCAGTTTGTCCCCTCCCCTGAAGTGTTTAAGATCTATTTTTAGCTTAGGGTTCTAAAATTTTATGAGAATGTTATCTACTCTTATCCTCAAAAATTTTTCCCAAATAGTGCTAGACAGCCATTTGGGCCCTTCCTATTTGAAGGCTCATGTTCCTTACATCTTGGAAAATTCATCTATTATTTGTTTCAATTTATTTTCTTCCATTATAAAACTATAGTTGGGATGCTGGGTACCCTAGGTTTGCCTCCTTTACTTCTATATTTTGTCCTATTTTCTTTTTATTTTTTGAACAATGTTCCAGAAGGGTTTTCCAACTGTACTTTGTATCCCTATCATTGACTTTTTAAAGACTTTAGCAATATTTATAACCTATAAAGAGTCCTTTGTCTTCTTATTCATTTTCCACAGTTTTTCTTATTTATGGGAGGCAACAGCATCCCAAATCTCTCACAATATACTGGTTAGAAAATATCTCCAAGATCTTTTTAGCTCCCTGCATTACATTACTTCCAGGATTAGTAATTGTTATCTTGGGCTTCTCTAACAAGTCGATTTTCCTCAAATATCTGGTAAGCCTTGGTTGTCTGCTCAAATTTCTTGGTTGTTTATTCTTGGCTGACTATTCTCAGCAAGAGGTGTATATTTCTCTGATGTGTGTAAGTACATCTGTTTCCCAGTACACCTCAAATTCTGAGTGGGAAGGAGGCTTAGGTACTCTCTGTACCTGGGTAGAACATTTGACTGGCAGGTTTATTTTCAGGAAGAGCTGTAAGGAGACAATGAGCAGACTGTAGAACTATCAGATGACAGAGTGAGAAGGAGCTTCTTCTATCGCAGGTTGATAGCTAAGTACAGACCACAAGCCAGATTGTTTTTGTATGACCCTTCAGCTAAGAATGTTTTAAAGAACATTTTAAATGGTCATAAAAGCCAAACAAACATTAAAAAATACATGAGATTATATCACAAAAACTGCTTTGCCTTGAATGTTTGTGCTCCTTTCAAAATTCATATTGATACTTAACAACTGTATCAAACTGTGAGAACTTTAGAAGGTCACTAGGACTAAGGCCTTTAAAAAAGAGGCTCCATACGACATTCAGATTTTTTGCTCTTCTACCCTTATTGCCATCAGAGGACTTTGTGCTCATCCCTCCAGAGGGCACAGTAATAAGAGGTCATCTTGGAAAATGAGCAGTCATCAGACACTGAACCTACTGGCACCTTGATCGTAGACTTCCCAGTTTCTAGAACTGTGAGAAATACAGCCATGCATTGCTTATCAATGGGGAATACATTTTGAGAAATGTGTTAGGAAAATTTGTCCTTGAGCAAACAGTATAGAGTATACTTACACAAACCTAAAAGAGTCCACTACACACCTTGACTACACAGTATAGCCATTGTTATATACTTAGTAGGATGTTGACTGAACTGTCACTATGTGATGCATGACTATGAATTTCTATTGTGTATAAATTATCTAGTTGATAGTACTTTTTATAATAGCATGAAGATAGAAATCAAAACCTTACATGGACCGAAAATCTTAAAGATATTTACCATCTGATAGTTTACATAAAGTGTTCTGGTCCCTGTTCCAGAGCCAATAATCATGTTGATTGCTGATTAAATTTCTGATTTCATTAAATTTATTTAGGAAAGAGATTCCCCCACCCCCTTGGGGCAGATACACCTGATTTCCCTCCTCCCTGTCTATTCTGCAAGGGAGAATATATGGGTAGGAACTATTAACAAGGCTGTTTTATATACTGACCTTCAATTATTGCCTCACCAAATGTACTCAGTCTTATTACTCTTGTTCTTGGTATTGCATAGTAAGACTAAGACTAGAGTCTCTGTGGGGTTCTACCAGGGAGAAAAGTCTCCAAGTCACTATGGCTTCCTTACAGCACATTTTGGGCTGTGGTTTCAGCCTTCCAATATTAATTTCCATCTTCCAGAAAATTAGAGAAACCATATCTGTTGGTAATCTTTTACTCCCCTTTTCCTTTTCTTGCCATTTTCATATTTCCATAACCTACTTTAATGGGGCTTACAAGAGCATAACTAATGTGCATAGTCTACCAACTTGAACCAGAAAATCAGTTCCCACTATTCTACTCCAATCTCTGACAAATGGCTATAGGTTAGAGAGGTTTGTTTATAAATTGGTAAAAGTAACCACTAGTAGAATTAAAAATAAAATATGCAAATTTCAGAAAACTAGTAAAGATTTAAGGAAATAAAATATGCAGTAAATGTTATAAATTATTAATAAGGAAAATTTTAAACATTACATAAAGATGACTAAGAAATATAAAAGATACACCATTTACTGATTTACATTTATTGTAAATCACTCACTATAAATGGAAAAATTAAGAGACAAACTACATGTTGCTCCAAGAAAAACACCCAAAACCAAAGATTAAGATTACAGAGTATGAGCCAGATGGGGTGGTATCTGTCTGAAGTCCCAGCACTGGAAAGGCTGAGCTGGGAGGATCACTTGAGCCCAGGAGTTTGAGACCATGATAGACAGTGATATTTGAATTCTATGTATAGAATTCAGTGATATTTGAATTCTGGGCAACATGGTGAGATCTCATCTCAGAAAAAAAAAAATCCACAAGGATTACAGAAGATGAACAACAGAACCTAGGTTGTGATATGCCACACCAAAAAGTTTAAGGCAAAAATAAATAAACAGAATCATAATCAGAGTTTGCTTTACATTAATTAAAGGTATAATTTTTAATGAAAATATCATAAAACCATCTTGTACCAAATAACATTAAAATTAGAATTTAATGTAAAATAAATTTAGTAAAATACATATGGGATGAATTAAAATCTTTAAACCAAACTTAGATATGAAGAGAAATGAACAGAAATACTAAAAAATGAAGATTTATCAACACCTCTCAATTTTTGACTGCTCTAGTGGGCATAAAATACGGACATAGAAGATAATAAAAACACTAAAATAATAGCTTAACTTTTGAGTCCTCACAGAGCTAACTGCTTTTTATTTCCTTTAATCTACAAGAAATCCAAGTTAGTACTCTAAGGAATCCTTGACAAAGATCAAAAAGAATTCACTATCTTTTCCCAGGCGCTAATTAATTAGCTCTATTTCCCAAACAAAAATCAAGATTAAAAATTCAAAAATCTAAGGGACAGAAATCAGTCAAGATTCATTTTGCTACAGACTCCTTTATTTCTATACAGGTTAATATTATACTATTTTCAGATACTGCCTTTATGTGTTGTAAGCATTTTGCTGGTAAGGTTCTCACCATATAAAAATATTCTGTTTGGTTGGTGAAGAAGAATAGAGATTACTTGCATCATATTTTTTAAAAATAGAAAAACAAAAATGTAATTTCTATACAAAGCCACTCTCTGTGAAAGATAACATGTAGAACCATATTTTCACTGAAGCTTTAAAAGACAGGTTTTATTAAACACGTAAGTTAAAGTGACAGATAAAATCATTTGGCACCCTTAATATAACAGCACCTTTAATCTTGAGAGCTCAAACTAATTTCATACTAAATCTCACTTACAGAACATACAAAAATGGCACATTTTACAAAATTAGACACTAAAATATCAAAAGCTTAGGTCATTTCTTCAAAGTGCCACAATCAATGAAAAAAAATAATGAAAGAAAGAAAAAAAGAATTTTGACTCACAATAATACTATCACTTAAACATCCATCAATACATTTTTTTCTCCCTTGAAAGCAATAATTTCAAAGGTATGCCATTAAGTACTTTGGCTATATCTTAAATTATAATTTATATCAAATTGAGAATATATCACTATTTAGAAGTAAAATGTGCTAAAGTTATATTTATGAGAATAATTTCTGTAGCTAAGAATTATGAAACTAAGAAAAAAAGGTTTTGTTGTTATAAGACAGTACTAGTTTCACGCTGTTCTATTACTTTCAATTGGTTCTTAAAACTATCTTAGAAAGTCCTGATGATTGAGAGGCATTGTAGCACAATCAAGAGAGTGGGCTTTGGAGTGAGACAGACCTATGCTGGGAAACTGGCTCTGCCACTTAAACTAACTTAAGCAAGAAGCTTAACCTTCTAAGCTTCAGTTTTTTCTATGTGTAAAATGAATGGTAAAACCACTGACTTCTTATCCCTTTTAATCCTCAAAAGAAAAATCTAATTTTGTAAAGCTCTTACGGTAGTTCCTGGCTTATGATAAATAATTAATAAATATTAGTTATGAATATAATCTCTTATTAGTTTCATCTAGGTTATGCTATACCTAGAATAAGCATATGGAAGTGATCAGATTCTAGAGACACAAGACAGTTGGAGTCAAGGAAACTGGTTTTGTCAGACAGTCACAGCACCATTCAGTAGATGTGATCTTTCAGGTCATCATTCCAACATGAAATACCTTCAAAGTTCCCTGGACTGGAGTTCAGCAAGACTAAAAGCAGGGATGAGGGGGCGTGGCACATGGCCCAAGGCTTCAGAATGTACACAGCTTACTCAAATTGATCAACTGGATGACTACTTAGCTTATATCCCAAGTACAGTTTAAAGACTACATCTACAATTTTGAGAATTTAACTTGAGATAAAAGAGTCAACTTATTTCTGGATTTTTATGTATGTTGCTTTTTAATTTTCTCATGTGATAGTTTCATCTACTCATTGCAAGTAAAATTAAAATTAAATTGCACTAATATTTAACACTGTCTTCAACAGTTTAAATTTGTATTAATTAACCCTTTGCAGAACCAGTTGCTCAACTGGTGAGGAGAAAGTATTAAAAGCTATTGAAAGACTTCACAACAGCTGGAGTCATGAAAACAACCTAAGCGTTCATTAAAAATGAATGGATAAAGAAAATGTTGTGTACGTGTGTATGTGACAGAATACTGCTTGGCCATAACAAAGAAGGAAACCCGGTCATTTTTGACAACATGAATGAGCCCAGAGGGCATTATGCTACATGAAATGAGCCAGACACAAAGACAAATACTATATGATCTCACCTATATGGAGAGCCCATAAGAGGCAAACTCACAGAAGCAGAGAGCACAATGGTGATTGCCAGGAGCTAGGGAGGGGAAATGGGGTGATGTAGGTCAAAGGGTACAAACTCTCAGTTATAAGGTGAATAAGTTGTAGAGAGCTAATGTGCAATATAGTAACCATTATTAATAATGCTATATCATATACTTGATATTTGCTAAAAAAAATAGAACTTTTTTCTCACCACATGCACAAAAAGTAACTGAGAAGTGGATGTGTTAATCAGCTTCATTTGGTAATAATTTTACAATGTATATCAAGACATTTTATACACTTCAAATGTATACAGTTTTTGTCAATCTTGTCAATTTTACTTCATTGAAACTGGGGAATAAAAGAAAGACTTCAACACCACTCTTAAAGTAATAGACTCCGCAGTCAGAAAGCCATGAAGGACATTAAGGACATAGTTGAACTCAACAGCACTATCAGTTAACTAGATATAACTGAGTATCAGCTTCTCAAGCTCACATGAAACATTCACCCAGGTAGATCACATTCTGGGTCACAAAAATACATTAGCAAATTTAAAGAATAGACATCACATAATGTCTGTTCTCAGACCACAATAGAATTAAATTTAAAAATCACTAACAGAAGGATATTTGGAAATATCCCCAAATACTTGAGAAATTAAACAATTAACTTTAATTAACAGGTAATTCTTTGGAGTTGTTTTTCATTCTCTTTTTCCATATTTTTTATTGGTACATTATAGTGGTACATAATGGTGAGATTCATTATTATATATTCATACAGGACACACAATAATTTGGCCAATATCATTCCCCAGTATTTTTCCTTTCTCTCCCTGGGGTCCCTTTCCTCACTCTACTTTTATTCCTTCAATTTTCATGAGACCCTCCCCCTGCCAACCTTCTTTTTCCTTTTTCCTCTCTAGCTTCCACTTATGAGAGAAAACATACAACGCTTGAATTTCTGAGTTTGGCTTATTTCACTTAACATGTTTTCAAGTTCCATCTATTTTCCTGAAAATGACATCATTTTATTCTTCTTCATGGATGAATAAAACTCCATTGTGTATATATACCACATTTTCTTAATCCATTATTCCATTAACAGACACCTAGGTTGGGGTCTGTGGTTTAGCTATTATGAATTGTGCTGCTATAAGGGTGGGCATGCATGTATCACTGTAGTGTACTGACTTTAATTCTTCAGGATAAATACCAAGGAATAGTATAGCTGGATCATATGGTGGTTCCATGCCTACCCTTTTGAGGAATCTCCATACTGATTTCCACAGTGATTGTACCAATTTACAAGCCCACCAGGAGTGTAGAAGTATTCCTTTTCCCCCACATCCTCTCCAGCATTTATTATTGTTTGTATTCTTGATGGTTATCATTTTAACTAGAGTGAGATGACATTTCAGTGAAGTTTTGACTTTCATTTCCCTAATTGCTAGAGATGTTGAACACTTTTTCATATATTTGTTGGCCATTTGTATTTCTTCTTTTGATAAGTGTCCATTTAGTTCGTTTGCCCATTTCTTAATTGGGTTATTGGTTTTTTATGTAAAGTTTTTTGAATTCTTTAAATATTCTGGATATTAATCCTCTGTCAGAAGAGTAGCTAGCAAAGATTTTTCTCCCATTCTATAGGTTCTCTCTTCACATTCCTAATTGTTTCTTTGGCCCTGCAGAAGCTTTTCAATTTGATGCCATCCCATTTATTAATTCTTGGCATTATTTCTTGAGCTTTAGGAGTCCTACTGAGAAAGTCATTGCTTGTGCCTATAAGTTGGGAGTGATGACTATATGTTTTCTTCTAGGAGTTGCATAGTTTCTGGCCTCCTTCCTAGGTCTTTGATCATTTTACATTGACTTTTGTGCAGGGTGAGAGAGAAGGATCTAATCTTATTTGTCTACATATGTGTTTTGTTTAGCTTTTTTGCTGCTGTGATCAAAAAACCCGACAAGAACAATTTTAGAGGAGGAAAAATTTACTTTGAGGCTTGTGGTTTCAAAGGGTCTCAGTCTATAGATGGCTGGCTCCATTCCTCAGGGTTCAAGGTGAGGCAGAACATCACGGCAGAAGGGTATGATGGAGGAAAGCAGCTGGGAACAGGGTGCCAAGAAGTAGAGAGAGCACACTGCTCAACAAAGACAACGCACAAAACCCCAAAGTCACGCCCCTAGGGACCCATCTCATATAGCCACACCCTATCATCATACAGTTGTCACTCAGCTAATCCATCATTTCATCTCTAAATCATCTTGTATTGTCTCACACATGAGCTTTTGGGGGATACCTCACATCTAAATCATAACATATTGAGAACCAGTTTTCCCAGCATCATTAGTTTAAAAGGCAATCTTTTCTCTAATGTATGTTTTGGACACCTTTGTCAAGGATCAGAGGACCACAGACATGTAGATTTGTCTTTGTGTCATCTATTTTGTACCAAGGATCTATGTGTCTGCTTTTATGCCAATACCATTGGGTTTTTGTTAGAATAGCTCTGTAGTATAATTTGAAGTCAGGTATCATAATGGCTCCAGTACTGTTTTTGTTTTTGTTTTTGGGCTTTTTTTATTTGTTTTTTGCTTAGAATTGCTTTGGCTATTCTGGGTATTTTATTTTTCCAAATGAAGTTTTGGACTGCTTTTTTCTAGTTCTCTGAAGAATGTTATTGGTATTTTTATGGGGACTGCACCAAATCTGTATATTGCTTTTAGTAGCCTGGTCATTTTAATAATATTAATTCTGCCTATCCATGAATATGGGAGGTCTTTCCTCCTTCTTATATCTTCAATTTCTTTAATGTTAAATAGTTTTAATTGTAGAGGTCTCTCTCCTCCATGGTTAGATTTATTCCTAGGTATTCTATTTTGAGGTACTGTGAATGAGATTGTTTTCCTTTATTTATTTCTCAGCAGGTTCATTACTGGTGTATAGAAAAGCTATCGGTTTTATTATGCTGATTTTTTAGGTTGCTATTTTACTGAATTTATTAGCTCTAGCAGTCTTCTGATGAAGCTCTTTGAATCTTCTAAGTAAAGGATCCTATCATCTGCAAACAGTAAAAATTTTACTTCTTCCTTTCTATTTTTATCCCTTTTATTTCCTTCTCTTGCCTAATTGCCCAGGGAGTTTTAAGAATTATACTGAGTAGAAGTGGATGGAGTGTATATCCTTGTCTTGTTCCACATTTTAAAGAAAATGCTTTCAGTTTTTCTCCATTCACTATGATATTGGCTTTGGTTTTGACATATATAGCTTTAGCATATTGAGGTAGGTTCCTTCTATCCCTAGTTTCTTCAATGTTTTTTTAAAATTATGAATGTGTGCTGAATTTTGTCAAAGGTTTTCTCTGCATCAATTAAGATGACTGTGATTTGTGTCCTTAATTCCATTTATGCAGTGAATTACATTGATTGATTTGTGTATATTAAACCATTCTTGCCTCCCTGGGATAAAACCAACTTGGTCATGATATACAGTCTTCTTAATATGTTGTTGGATATGATTTTCTAATATTTTATTAAACGATATTGGTTCAGTTTTCTTTCCCTAATGTATCCTTATCTCATTTGGTATGAGGGTGACACTGGCTTCATAAAACAAATCTGGAGTGCTCCATCCCCTTCTATTTCATGGAATAATTTGAGGAGCAGTGACAGTTTTTCTTTAAAAGTCTGAGAATGTAGCTGAGAATTCATTTGGTTTTGGACTTTTCTTTGTAGGAAGGCTTATCTTTCCTGCTTCTCACTGCTAGTTAATGGTCTGTCTAGAAATGTATCTATTTCTTCTAGGTTCTCCCATTATTGGAGTGTAGGTTTTCAAAGTAGTTCTTAATGATCCTCTGGATTTTTGTGATTATCTCTCTAACCTAAATTTATGTCTAATTTTACTAATTTGAGTCTTCTTTCTTATTCTTTTGGTTAGTTTGGTTAAGGGTTTATCAACATTGTTTACTTTTTCAAAGAGCCAACTCTTTGTTTCACTGATCCTTTGTGGTTTTTTAATTCTCAATTTCTTTGATTTCAACTCTGATCTTAATTATTTCCTTCCTTCTGCTGGTTTTAGAACTGGTTTGTTCTTGTTTTTCAAGGAACTTGAGAAGCATCATGGTTGTTTATTTGGGATCTTTCTGAATTTCTTATGTAGGGATTCATAGCTATACACTTTCCTCTTAGAACTGCCTTCACAGTGTCCCAGAGGTTCTGTTATGTTGTATCACTATTCTTGTTTAATTCCAAGAATTTTTAAATTTCTTCCCTGAGTCTTCTATCACCCATTCACCATTCAAAAGTGTATTGTTCAATCTCCTTGTGTTTATATAGTTTCTGTAGATTTTCTTTTAAACAATATACTTCTACATAAAACATGGGTGAAAGAAGAAATTTAAAGGGAAATTTTTTAAAAATCTTTGAGCTAAATAAAAATAAAATTATAACTTATCAAAATTAGTGGGCTAGGGCTAGAGGTGTAGCTCAGAGGTAACACACTTGCCTAGCATGTGTGAGACTCTGGGTTCAATCCTCAGCACCACATAAAAATAAATAAAATAAAAGGTATTGTGTCCATTTACAACAAAGAAAATTCTTTAAAAGAAAATCAGTGGATTATAGCAAAACAGTGCTTAGTGGGACTTTTACAGCATTAAATGAGTATATTTGGAAAACAAGAGCCATCTCTAATCTTCTACCTTGGGAAACTGGAAAAAGAACAAACTACATCCAAAGTGAGCCGTGCGTGTGTACACACACACACACACACACACACACACACAATGCACTAAAATCCATGAAACTGAAATAGGAAATCAAAAGAGAAAAATCAACAAAAGCTAATTCTTTGAAAAAGGTGGGTTTTTTTTTAAGATCAATACAATTAATGTCTCTAATCACACTAAGAAAAAACACAAACTACACTACCAATATCAAGAATGAAAGATGGAACATCATTATACATTTCACACAGTAAAGGGATTATAAGAATATTTTCAATAACTCCAAGCCCACAAAATTCACAACCAAGGTAAAATGGATCAATTTTGATACAACTTATCAAAATTCACATAAGAAACAGACAATCTGAATAGGGCCATGTATTAAAGAAATTGTACCAATAATTAATATCCTTCCCAAACAGAAAGCACCAGGCTCAGATGCATTCACTCTTGATTTCTACCAAATGTTTATGAAAGAATTGATACCAATTCTCTATAAATCTCTTCCAGAAATCTCTTCCAGGACACATAAGCAGAGGGAATAGTTTCTAATTCATTCTCTGAGGACAGCATTACCATAATATAAAAATCAGACAAAGATATTTCAAGAAAAGCATAGACCAATATCTCTCACGAACACAGATGCAAAAACCCTCAATAAAATATTATCAAATAAAATCCAATAATGTATACAATGAACTATACATCACAACCAATGAGATTTATCCCTGATATACAACGCTGGTTCAACATTCTAAAATCAATTAGTGTAACTCATGATATCAACAGGCTACTGTAGAAAAAGAAAATTACATGATAATATCAATATATACAGAAAAAGCATTTGACAAAAACCCAACATACATTCACAAAATAATTCAGCAAACTAGGAATAGAGGGAAAGTTTCTCAACCTTATAAAGAACATCTACAAAAAACTCTACAGCTACCATCATACTTAATGGTGAGAAATTAAAAGCTTTCCCAATAAGATCAGGAATAAGGTTAGGGTATCCCTCCTCACTACTCCTTTTCAACATCATACTGGAAGTGCTCGTTAATAAGAAAAAAAGGAACTTACAATTGAGACAGAAGAAATAAAATGACCTTTGTTGGCAGATGGCATGATTGTTTATGTACACATTCCAAAGGAATCAACAAAAGCTTTGCTAATAAGCAATTACACCACGGTTGTAGGATACAAGGTTAATATACAAAAAGTCAATTACCTTCCTATTTACTAGCAATTAAAAAATGGAATTTGAAATTAAAAACAAAGTACCATTTACATTAGTACCACAGAATATGAAATACTTAGGTGTTAATCTAACAAAATAGGTATATGATATATATATATATATACATACACATATGTGTCATATGATATATATATATATATATATATACACGATGAAAGAAAAAATGATGAAAGAAATTAAGGAAGAACTAATATAGAGATATTCCATGTACATGCAAAGGAAGATTCAATATTGTCAAGATCTCAGTTCTTCCAAACTTGATCTAAAGATTCAACACAAGTTCAATCAAAATTCCCAGGCAGTTATTTTTGGGATATCACCAAACTGATTTTAAAATTTTATATGGAGGCAAAAGACCCAGAATAGATAATCCAATAATGAAAGAGCAAAATGAAAATCAATGAATTAAAACTACCCAACTTCAAAACTCACAAGTAAGTTAATAAGACAAGAAGTGTCCTTTCAACATATAGTGCAGAAATGACTAGAACTCCACATGCAAAAAGAAAAAAGAAAAAATCTAGACACAGATATCACATCGTTCATAAAAATTCACTAAAAATGCATCACAGACATAATGTAAAATGCAAAACAATAATTCTATAGGACAGCATAAGATAAAATCTAGATGACCTTGAGTTTGGTGATGAATTTTCAGATGTAACACCAAAGTATAATCCATGAATAATGACTTCATTAAAATTTAAAATTTGGGAGCTAGCCGACTCCCCAAGCTGAGGTAGGACACCATGGAGCGGAGCTAGCCGGCACATCTAACCCCCACATGGAGCTCGGACACCATCACTGAGCCTGCCTGCCCCCCTACTACTGCTGAGGGACACTGCACTTGCCTCTGTGCTGACTCAGCACACCCTCGTAGGGACTTCCCAGCTTCTTTGGAGGCTGGTGCAGGCATTTTGAATTATTTCTCAGGGTGTGGCCTTCCGATGAAGGGCGGCTTACTTCCTGAGACACCTATAGGAGACTAGAGGCCCTTTGACAGGACTCAGGATTCAAGAAGAGGAGGTATTGAGAGACTCGGGACTAACTCAGAGCAGCCAGGTGAGTCTCTCCCACTGGGTGAGGCTCCCTGCACAGGTCAGTAGTCCCAGAATGCAGGGAACTTCACGGAGTAGAGTTGCACAGTGAGACTCCCCTGCTGGAGCTGTGAATCCAGACAACCAGGAACATTGTAGAGGAGGACCGCCCAGCAAGAGGCTTTGGTACAGAGCGAGGGTCCCAGGCCTGGGCAATAGGTCCACTCCCAAGGGAATGTCGTAGAGGAGGGCCACTCAGAGAGAGAGAGTCCCTCAAAGGGCCAGAACCCCAGACGAGGTGGTAGTTCCATGCCCCAGGGAACGTCGCAGAGGAGGACTGCCCACTGGGAGTCTCAATCACAAGGCGAGGCTTCCTGGCCCAGGAGGTAGGTCCAGACCCCTGAGAACATTGCAAAGGAGGGTTGCCCAGGCTAAGTGGTAGTTCTGGACCGAAGGGAACTTCTCAAAGGAGAGCTGCCCAGCAAGACGTCCCCACCCGTTGAGTCTTCCCCAATGGGCGAGGCTTTCCCACCAGGGTGGTAGAACCAGAGACACAGGTCCAGACCAGCCATGCCCCAGCACGCAGTTTAGTCCCCCTTTTAACTGACCATCGGTCAACAAGTGGAGTTGCCTCTTTCCACCAGCAGAAAATATACCCCACCTGAAGGCCACCACCCCTACAGGGGCAACTTCCTTGTGTATCACTGCATTATCAACTTCCTCCAAGACTTCAGGCCACAAAAGACTAGGAGGCGAGTTATTGGATATCTACAGGGACACTATAAGTCAATAGAGTTTCACTACTAGAGGGGTAGATACCTGACCAATATGAGAAAACAAGGGAAGAAAATGTCCCAAACAAACCTAGATGCTACAGCAATAAAATCCAATGACAGCATGGCAGAAGAAATGTAAGAAAGGGAGTTCAGAATGTACATAATTAAAATGATCAGAGAAGCAAACAATGGGATGAAAGAGCAAATGCAGGCTTTGAATGATCCCACCACTCAACACTTAAAAGAGCAAATGCAGGAAGCAAAAGATTATTTCAATAAAGAGTTAGAGATACTGAAAAAAAAAAAAAAGACAGAAATCCTTAAAATGAAGGAAACAATAAACCAAATTAAAAACTCCATAGAAAGCATAACCAACAGGATAGAACACCTGAAAGACAGAATCTCAGATATTGAGGACAAAACATTTAATCTTGAAAACAAAGTTGACCAAACAGAGAAGATGGTAAGAAATCATGAACAGAATCTATAAGAATTATGGGATAGCATGAAAAGGCCAAATTTAAGAATTATTGGGATTGAGGAAGGCTTAGAGAAACAAACCAAATGAATAATCTATTCAATGAAATAATATAAGAAAATTTCCCACATCTAAAGAATGAAATGGAAAATTAAGTACAAGAGGCTTATAGGACTCCAAATATACAAAATTACAACAGACCCACACCAAGGCACATTATAATGAAAATACCTAACATACAAAATAAAGACAGAATTTTAAAGGCTATGAGAGAAAAGAAATTACATTCAGGGGAAAACAATATGGATATCAGCAGATTTTTCAATCCAGACCCTAAAAGCTAGAAGGGCCTGGAACAACATTTTTCAAGCCCTGAAAGAAAACCGATGCCAACCAAGAATCTCATACCCAGCAAAACTTACCTTCAGATCTGATGATGAAATAAAATCTTTCCATGATACACAAAAGCTAAAAGAATTTACAAAAAGAAAGCCAGCATTACAGAACATTCTCAGCAAAATAGTCCATGAGGAAGACATGAAAAACAATGATGTAAATCAGCAACAGGAGGAACTAGCCTAAAGGAATAGCCAAACAAAGGAGAAACCAAGTCATGTCAAAAAAACAAACAAACAAAAATGAGCCAAATGACTGGGAATACAAATCAGATCTCAATAATAACCCTGAATGTTAATGGCCTGAACTCATCAATCAAAAGACACAGACTGGCAGATTTGATTAAAAAGAAAGATCCAACAATTTGCTGCCTGCAAGAGACTCATCTCATAGAAAGAGATACCCACAGACTAAAGGTGAAAGGATGGGAAAAAAATACTATGCACTTGGACACAGCAAAAAAGCCGGAGTATCCATCCGCATATCAGATAATGTGGATGTCAAGCCAAAGATAGTCAGAAGGGATAAAGAAGGACATTTAATACTGCTTAAGGGAAGCATAAATCAGCAAGACATAACAATCATAATATCTATGCCCCAAACAGTGGCTCATCCATGTACGTCAAACAAATCCTCAATTCCAGAAATCAAATAGACCACAACGCAATAATACTAGGTGATTTTAACACACCTCTCTCACCACTGGACAGATCTTCCAAATAAAAATTGAACAAAGAAACCAAAGATCTCAATAACACAATCAATAATTTAGACTTAACGGACATTTACAGAATATACCATCCAACAAAGAGCAAAAACATTTTCTTCTCAGCAGCACATGGATCCTTCTCTAAAATAGACCATATTCTATGCCACAAAGCTAATGTTAGCAAGTACAAGAAGACAGAGATACTACCTTGTATTCTATTAGATAATAATGAACTGAAACTAGAAATAAATGACGGATTAAAAAATAGAAACTAACACCTGGAGATTAAATAATACGTTATTGTATGATGAATGGATAACTGAAGACATCAGGAAGGAAATTAAAAAATTCTTAGAGGTAAATGAGAACAAAGAATATCATATCAAAATCTCTGGGACACTATGAAAGCAGTACTTACACAGGAAAATTTATTTCATGGAGCACATTCAATAAAAGAAGAAAAAAAATCAACAAATAAATGAACTAACACTACAGCTCAAAGCCCTAGAAAAAGAAGAACAGAGCAACACCAAAAGTAGAAGAAGACAGGAAATAGTTAAAATCAGAGCTGAAATCAACAAAACTGAAACAAAAGAAACAATTGAAAACATTGACAAAATAAATAGTTGGTTCTTTGAAAAAATAAACAAAATTGATAAACCCTTAGCCACACTAACAAAGAGAAGAAGAGAGAAAACTCAAATTACTAAAATTCTGAATGAACAAAGAATTATCATGACTAGACACGAGTGAAATACAAAATATAATTAGAAGATATTTTGAAAATCTATACTCCAACAAAACAGAAAATCTTGAAGACATCAACAGGTTTCTAGAGACATATGAATTACCTAAACTGAACGAGGAGGACATACACAATTTAAATAGACCAATTTCAAGTAATGAAACAGAAGTCATCATAAGCCTACCAACAAAGAAAAGTCCAGGACCAGATGGGTTCTTAGCTGAGTTCTACAAAACCTTTAAAGAAGAGCTCATTCCAATACTTCTCAAAGTATTCCATAAAATAGAAGAGGAGGGAACCCTCCCAAACTCATTCTATGAAGCCTAATTATTACCCTGATACCTAAACCAGACAGAGACACAACGAGGAAAGAAAATTTCAGATCAATATCCTTAATGAACATAAAGCAATAGTAACAAAAACAGCCTGGAATTGGTACCAAAATAGACAGGTAGATCAGTGGTACAGAATAGAGGACATGGACACAAACCCAAATAAATACAATTTTCTCATACTAGACAAAGGTGCCAAAAATATGCAATAGAGAAAAGATAGCCTCTTCAACAAATGGTACTGGGAAAATTGGAAATCCATATGCAGCAGAATGAAACTAAACCTCTATCTCTCACCTTGCACAAAACTCAACTCAAAATGGATCAAGGACCTTGGAATCAGACCAGAGACCCTGCATCTTATAGAAGAAAAAGTAGGTACAAATCTTCAACATGTTGGCTTAGGATCAGACTTCCTTAACAGGACTCCCATAGCACAAGAAATAAAAGCAAGAATCAATAACTGGGATAGAGTCAAACTAAATAGCTTTCTCTCAGCAAAGGAAACTATGAGCAATGTGAAGAGAGAGCCTACAGAGTGGGAGAATATCTTTGCCACTGATACTTCAGATAGAGCGCTAATTTCCAGAATATATAAAGAACTCAGAGTTTCAAGATGGCGGACTAGGGGGAGGCTACATTTCACGTTGCTCCGGGACGCAAGATTCAAAGAGGAGATAGTGAGAGACTTGGGACCAACTCAAAGTCACTGGGTGAGTCTCTCCCATTGGGTAGGCGTCCCGGATGGGGCGGTAGCCCCGGAACGCAGGGAACTTTGTGAAGTAGAGTTGCTCGGCGAGACGCCCCTCCCCCCACTGGAGCGGTAAACACGGACAACTGGGATCATCATAGAGGAGGCGGCTCAGCACAGCTCTTGGACTCGGAGCAACCACTGGGACTCCGGGCGGCTGCCTGAGGAGGAGCTGCGTGGCGAGCTGTTTAGACCCAGAACGACCGCTTCTGAACACCGGGGGGTTGCCTGGAGGAAGAGGAGAAGCGCGGTGGGTCGCTTGGTCTACGAGTGACTGCATCAGAGATACAGGAGATTGCCAGAGGAGGAGCTGCGTGGCGAGCTGTTTGAACTCAGAACGACCGCTCCTGAACACCGGTGGCCTGCCTGGAGGAGGAGCGCGGTGGGTCACTTGGTCTAGGAGTGACTGCATCAGAGCCACAGGCAGTTGCCAGAGGAGGAGCTACGTGGCGAGCTGTTTGAACTCAGAACGACTGCTCCTGAACACCGGGGGGTTGCCCGGAGGAAGAGGAGAAGTGCGCGGCGGGTCGCTTGGTCTAGGAGTGACTGCATCAGAGCCACAGGCGGTTGCCAGAGGAGGAGGCGAGTGGTGAGTTGATTGGACTAAAAGCGACCGCTCCTGAACACCGGTGGCCTGCCTGGAGGAGGAGCGTGGTGGGTCACTTGGTCTCGGAGGCACCGCTCCTGAACACCCGGGGGGCTACCCTGAGGAGGAGGAGGAGGAACAAGGCAGGTCACTTGGACTCAGAGTGACTGCCTAGGGCTACAGGCAGTTGGCGGAAGGAGGAGACGCGAAGTGAATTGCTTGGGCTCCTAGTGACTGCACGGGAAACCCAGCCGCTGTCCGGAGGAGGAGGTGTGTGGCGGGTCTCTGGGTATCGGAGCTATTGTACGGGGTTCCAGGTGGCGGCTCAGAGGGGGGCCGCATAGCCAGGCGATTAGGTGCAGAGCAGGGTCCCAGGAGCTAGGTGGCTTCTTGCTGGAAGAGCCGCACAGAGACATGCCTAGGGGCAGAGCGAAGTTTCCAGGACTGTGGGCAGAGTCTCTGGGAGAGGCAGCCTAAGGAGACTCGCCTGCGAAGGGTGAGGCTCCCAGGCCCAGGAGGTAGGTCCGGGCCCCTGGGAACGTTGCAGAGGAAGACAGCCCAGCCCAGGCGGTAGTTGTAGATTGAGGGGAACCTCTAGGAGCGGAATTGATCAGCAAGACGTCCCCACCGAGTGAGTCTTACCTGCCGGGTGAGGTTTTCCCACAGAGATGGTAAAACCAGAGACACAGGCACAAACAGGACTTGCCTCAGCCTGCAGCCTAGTTCCCCGTTGGATGACCATTGGTCAACAAGTGCAGGCACCTCTGCCCACTAGCAGGGAATATACGCCACCTGAGGGTCACCACCCCTAGAGAGGCAGCTTCTTCGTGGAGCTCCACATTATCAACTTCCTCCAAGACTTCAGGCTACTGAAGGATAAGAGGGGATATACTAGCAATCTTCAGGGACATTATAAGTCGATAGAGGAAATCTGCAATATCTTAATGACCCACTGATTCCTGAACAATATGAGAAACAAGGAAAGAAAATGCCCCAAACAAATCTAGAAGTTACATCAATAAATCCAACGACAGCATGGCAGAAGAAATGACAGAAAGGGAGTTTCAGAATGTACATAATTAAAATGAGTAGGGAAGCAAACGATGAGATGAAAGAGCAAATGCAGGCATTGAATGATGACATGAAAGAGCAATGCAGGCATTGAATGATGAGATGAAAGAGCAAATGCAGGCATTGAACGATCGCACCAATCGACAGTTAACAGAGCAAATTCAGGAAGCAAAAGATCATTTCAATAAAGAGTTAGAGATATTGAAAAAAAAACAACAGAAATCCTTGAAGGAAGGAAACAATAACCAAATTAAGAACTCCATAGAAAGCATAACCAATAGGATAGAACACCTGGAAGACAGAACTTCAGATATTGAAGACAAAATATTAATCTCGAAAGCAAAGTTGAACAAACCGAGAAGATGGTAAGAAATCATGAACAGAATCTGCAAGAATTATGGAATATCATGAAAAGGCCAAATTTGAGAATTATTGGGATTGAGGAAGGCTTAGAGAAACAAACCAAAGGAATGAATAATCTATTCAATGAAATAATATCAGAAAATTTCCCAAATCTGAAGAATGAAATGGAAAATCAAGTCCAAGAGGCTTATAGGACTCCAAATACACAAAATTACAACAGACCCACACCAAGGCACATTATAATGAAAATACCTAACATACAAAATAAAGACAGAATTTTAAAGGCTGTGAGAGAAAAGAACCAAATTACATTCAAGGGGAAACCAATACGGATATCAGCAGATTTTTCAATCCAGACCCTAAAAGCTAGAAGGGCCTGGAACAACATTTTTCAAGCTCTGAAAGAAATGGATGCCAACCAAGAATCTTATACCCAGCAAAACTTATCTTCATATTTGACGATGAAATAAAATCCTTCCATGATAAACAAAAGCTAAAAGAATATACAAAAAGAAAGCCAGCATTACAGAACATTCTCAGCAAAATATTCCATGAAGAAGATATGAAAAACAAAGAAGCAAATCAGCAAAGGGAGGAGATATCCTAAAGGAACTCTCAAATAAAGAGGAACCAAGTTGTGTCAAAAATAAGCAAATAAATGAATAAAAATGAGTCAAATGACCAGGAATACAAATCATATCTCAATAATAACCCTGAATATTAACGGCCTGAATTCATCAATCAAAAGACATAGACTGGCAGATTGGATAAAAAAGCAAGATCCAACAATATGTTGCCTGCAAGAGACTCATCTCTTAGAAAGAGATACCCATAGACTAAAGGTGAAAGGATGGGAAAAAACTTACCATGCACATGGACCCAGCAAAAAAGCTGGAGTATCCATCCTCATTTCAGATAAAGTGGACTTCAAGCCAAAGTTAATCAGAAGGGATAAAGAAGGACATTTCATAATGCTTAAGGGAACCATAAATCAGCAAGACATAACAATCATAAACATCTATGCCCCAAACAGTGGCTCACCCATGTAATGTCAAACAAATCCTTCTCAATCTCAGAAACCAAATAGACCACAATACAATAATACTAGGTGATTTTAACACGCCTCTCTCACCACTGGACAGATCTTCCAAACAAAAATTGAACAAAGAAACCATAGATCTCAATAACACAATCAATAATTTAGACTTAACAGACATTTATAGAATATACCATCCAACCAAGACTGAATACACTTTCTTCTCAGCAGCACATGAATCCTTCTCTAAATAGACCATATATTATGCCACAAAGCTAATGTTTAGCAAATACAAGAAGATAGAGATACTACCTTGTATTTATCAGACCATAATGGATTGAAACTAGAAATAAATGAAAGAGTAAAAAACAGAAACTACTCCAACACCTGGAGATTAAACAATATGCTATTATATGATGAATGGATAACAGAAGATATTAGGAAGGAAATTAAAAAATTCTTAGAGGTAAACGAGAACAAAGAAACATCGTATCAAAATCTCTGGGACACTATGAAAGCGGTACTTAGAGGAAGATTTATTTCATGGAGCGCATTTAATAAAAGAAGTAAAACACAAAAAATAAATGACCTAACACTCAAAGCCCTAGAAAAAGAAGAACAGACCAACACCAAAAGTAGTAGAAGACAGGAAATAGTTAACTCAGAGCTGAAATCAACGAAATTGAAACAAAAGAAACATACAAAAAAATTGACAAAATAAATAGTTGGTTCTTACGAAAAAATAACAAAATTGATAAACCTTTAGCCACACTAACAAAGAGAAGACAAGAGAAAACCCAAATCACCAAAATTCGGAATGAACAAGGAAATATCACAACAGACACGACTGGAAATACAAAACCATAATTAGAATCTATTTTGAAAATCTATATTCCAACAAAATAGAAAATTTCGAAGATATCAACAAGTTTCTAGAGACCTATGAATTGCCTAAACTAAACAAGGAGGACATACACAAGTTAAATAGACCAATTTCAAGTAATGAAATAGAAGAAGTCATCAAAAGCCTACCAACAAAGAAAAGTCCAGACCTGATGGTTTCTCAGCCGAGTTCTACAAAACCTTTAAAGAAGAGCTCAATTCCAAGACTTTTCAAAGTATTCCATGAAATAGAAGAGGAGGGAACCCTCCCAAACTCATTCTACGAAGCCAATATCACCCTGATACCTAAACCAGACAGAGACACATTGAGGAAAGAAAATTTCAGACCAATATCCTTAATGAACATCGATGCAAAAATTCTCAACAAAATTTTAGCAAATCGCATACAAAAATGTATTAAAAAGATAGTGCACCATGATCAAGTGGTTTTCATCCCAGGGATGCAAGGTTGGTTCAACATCAGGAAATCAATAAATGTCATTCACCATATCAACAGACTTAAAGTCAAGAATCACATGATTATTTCAATAGATGCAGAAAAAGCATTTGATAAAATACAGCACCCCTTCATGCTGAAAACACTAGAAAAAATAGGGACAGTGGGAACGTTCCTTAACATTGTAAAGGCCATCTATGCTAAGCCCATGGCTAATATTATTCTTAATGGTGAAAACTGAAAGCATTCCCCTAAAATCTGGAACAAGGCAGGGATGCCCTCTCTCACCACTCCTATTCAATATCGTCCTTGAAACTCTAGCCAGAGCAATTAACAGACCAAAGAAATTAAAGGGATACGAATTGGAAAAGAAGAACTCAAACTATCCCTATTTGCTGATGATATGATTATATACTTAGAGGAACCAGAATTCCACCAGAAAATTCTTAGAACTCATAAGTGAATTCAGTAAAGTAGCAGGATACAGATCAATGCTCAGAAATCCAATGCATTTTTATACATAAGTGATGAATCTTCAGAAAGAGAAGTTAGGAAAACTACTCCATTCACAATAGCCTCGAAAAAAATAAAATACTTGGGAATCAATCTCACAAAAGAGGTGAAAGACCTCTACAATGAGAACTACAGAACACTAAAGACAGAAATTAAGGAACACCTTAGAAGATGGAAAGATCTCCCATGTTCCTGGATAGGCAGAATTAATATTGTCAAAATGGCCATACTACCAAAAGTGCTATACAGATTCAATGCAATTCCAATTAAAATCCCAACGATGTACCTTACAGAAGTAGAACAAGCAATCATGAAATTCATCTGGAAGAATAAGAAACCCAGAATTGCTAAAGCAATCCTTCACAGGAAAAATGAAGCAGGGGTTATTGCAATACCGGAACTTCAACTGTACTACAAAGCAATAGTAACAAAAACGGCATGGTATTGGTACCAAATAGACGGTATATCATGGTACAGAATAGAGGATCGGACACAAACCCAAACAAATATAATTCCTCATACTAGACAAAGGGGCCAAAAATATGCAATGGAGAAAAGATAGCCTCTTCATAAATGGTGCTAGGAAACTGGAAATCCATATGCAAACAAAATGAAAAAATAAACCCATATCTCTCACTGGCACAAAACTAAACTCAAAATGGATTAAGGACCTCGAATCAGACCAGAGACCCTGCATCTTATAGAAGAAAAAGTAGGTCCAGATCTTCAACATGTCGGCTTAGGACCAGACTTCTCAACAGGACTCCCATAGCACAAGAATAAAAGCAGAATCAACACGGGATAGATTCAAACTAAAAAGCTTTCTCTCAGCAAGGAACTATCAGCAATGTGAAGAAAGAGCCTACAGAGTGGGAGAAAATCTTGCCAATCATACTTCAATAGAGCGCTAATCTCCAGAATCTATAAAGAACTCAAAAAACTCAACACCAAGACTACAAATAAGCAATCGACAATGGTCTAAGGAATGAACAGACCTTCACAGAAGAAGACCTACAAACAATCAAACAAACATATGGAAAAATGTTCAACATCTCTAGTAATAAAAAAATGCAAATCAAAACCACCCTAAGATTCCATCTCACCCCAATCAGAATTGGTGATTATCAGACACAAGCACAACAGGTGTTGGCAAGATGTGGGGAAAAAGGTACACTCTTACATTGCTGGTGGGGTTTGCAAATTAGTGCAACCACTCTGGAAGGCAGTATGGAGATTCCTTAAAAAACTTGGAATGGAACTACCATTTGACCCAGCTATCCCACTCCTTGCCTATACCCAAAGGACTTAAAATCATCATACTACAGAGATACAGCCACATCAATGTTCATTGCTGCTCAATTCACCATAGCCAGATTGTGGAACCACCTAGATGCCCTTCAGTTTGATGAATGGATAGAACTGTGGCATATATATACAATGGAATATTACTCAGCCATAAAGATGATAAAATTAATGGCATTTGCAGCAAATGGACGAATTGGAGAATAGTCATGCTAAGTGATATAAGTCAATCTCAAAAAACCAAGGAAGATGATCTCGCTGATAAGTGGATGATGATACATAATGGGGCGTGGGAGGGGTTAGTTTTAGGGTTAGAGTGAGGGTTAGGGATGGGGGCAAGAATGGGGGAAGGAAGGACTGTATAGAGGGAAAAGAGGGATGGGAGGGTGGGGGGGAAGGTGAAAAAAATAACAGAATGAATCAACCACATCACCCTATGTAACGTATGATTACCAAATGGTTGATGCCTTGTACTCTATGTACAAACAGAGAAAGAACATGTATCCCATTTGTTCACATTAAAAAAAAAAAAAAAAAAAAACAGCTAAAAGATTTACAAAAAGAAAGCCAGCATTACAGAACATTCTCAGCAAAATATTTCATGAGGAAGAGATAAAAAACAAAGAAGCATATCAGCAAAAGGGAGGAATTACCCTAAAGGAACTGTCAAATAAAGGAGGAACCAGATGTGTCAAAAATAAATAAATAAATAAATAAAATTTTAAATATGAACCAAATGACCGGGAATACAAATCAGATCTCAATAATAACCCTGAATGTTAATGGCCTGAATTCATCAATCAAAAGACATAGACTGGCAGATTGGATAAAAAAGAAAGATCCAACAATATGTTGCCTGCAAGAGACTCACCTCATAGAAAGAGATACCCATAGACTAAAGGTGAAAGGATGGGGAAAAACATACCATGCACATGAACTCAGCAAAAAAGCTGGAGTATCCATCCTCATTTCAGATAATGTGGACTTCAAGCCAATGTTAGTCAGAAGGGATAAAGAAGGACATTTCATAATGCTTAAGGGAACCATAAATCAGCAAGATATAACAATCATAAACATCTATGCCCCAAACAGTGGCTCATCCATGTATGTTAAACAAATCCTTCTCAATTTTAGAAACCAAATAGACCATAACACAATAATACTAGGTGATTTTAACACGCCTCTCTCACCACTGGACAGATCTTCCAAACAAAAATTGAACAAAGAAACCATAGATCTCAATAACACAATCAATAATTTAGACTTAACAGACATTTATAGAATATACCATCCAACCAAGAGTGAATACACTTTCTTCTCAGCAGCACATGAATCCTTCTCTAAAATAGACCATATATTATGCCACAAAGCTAATGTCAGCAAATACAAGAAGATAGAGACACTACCTTGTATTCTATCAGATCATAATGGATTGAAATTAGAAATAAATGAAAGAGTAAAAAACAGAAACTACTCCAACACCTGGAGATTAAACAATATGCTATTATATGATGAATGGATAACAGAAGATATTAGGAAGGAAATTAAAAAATTCTTAGAGGTAAACTAGAACAAAGAAACATCATATCAAAATCTCTGGGACACTATGAAAGCAGTACTTAGAGGAAGATTTATTTCATGGAGCGCATTTAATAAAAGAAGTAAAACTCAAAAAATAAACAACCTAACACTACAGCTCAAAGCCCTAGAAAAAGAAGAACAGACCAACACCAAAAGTAGTAGAAGACAGGAAATAGTTAAAATCAGAGCCGAAATTAACGAAATCGAAACAAAAGAAACAATCGGAAAAATTAACAAAATAAATAGTTGGTTCTTTGAAAAAATAAATAAAATTGATAAACCCTTAGCCACACTAACAAAGAGAAAGAGGGAGAAAACTCAAATTACTAAAATTCGGAATGAACAAGGAATATCACAACAGACACGAGTGAAATACAAAACATAATTTGAAGCTATTTTGAAAATCTATACTCCAACAAAATAGAAAATTTGAAGACATCAACAGGTTTCTAGAGACATATGAATTGCCTAAACTGAACAAGGAGGACATACACAATTTAAATAGACCAATTTCAAGTAATGAAATAGAAGAAGTCATCAAAAGCCTACCAACAAAGAAAAGTCCAGGACCAGATGGGTTCTCAGCCGAATTCTACAAAACCTTTAAAGAAGAGCTCATTCCAATACTTTTCAAAGTATTCCATAAAACAGAAGAGGAGGGAACCCTCCCAAACTCATTCTATGAAGCCAATATTACCCTGATACCTAAACCAGACAGAGACACATCGAGGAAAGAAAATTTCAGACCAATATCCTTAATGACATCGACGCAAAAATTCTCAACAAAATTTTAGCAAATTGCATACAAAAACATATTAAAAAGATAGTGCACCATGATCAAGTGGGTTTCATCCCAGGGATGCAAGGTTGGTTCAACATCAGGAAATCAATAAATGTCATTCACCATATCAATAGACAAGAATCACATGATTATTTCGATAGATGCAGAAAAAGCATTTGATAAAATACAGCACCCCTTCATGCTCAAAACACTAGAAAAAATAGGGATAGTGGGAACATTCCCTAACATTGTAAAGGCCATCTATGCTAAGCCCATGGCTAATATCATTCTAAATGGTGAAAAACTGAAAGCATTCCCTCTAAAAACTGGAACAAGGCAGGGATGCCCTCTTTCACCACTTCTATTCAATATCGTCCTTGAAACTCTAGCCAGAGCAATTAGACAGACCAAAGAAATTAAAGGGATACGAATAGAAAAGAAGAACTCAAACTATACCTATTTGCTGATGATATGATTGTATATTTAGAGGAACTAGGAAATTCCACCAGAAAACTTTTAGATCTCATAAGTGAATTCAGTAAAGTAGCGGGATATAAGATCAATGCACATAAATCTAGGGCATTTTCATACATAAGCGATGAATCTTCAGAAAGAGAAATCAGGAAAACTACCCCATTATCAATAGCTTCAAAAAAAATAAAATACTTGGGAATCAATCTCACAAAAGAGGTGAAAGACCTCTACAATGAGAACTACAGAACACTAAAGAAAGAAATTAAAGAAAACCTTAGAAGATGGAAAGATCTCCCATGTTCTTGGATAGGAAGAATTAATATTGTCAAAATGGCCATACTACCAAAAGTGCTATACAGATTCAATGCAATTCCAATTAAAATCCCAATGATGTACCTTACAGAAATAGAGCAAGCAATTATGAAATTCATCTGGAAGAATAAAAAACCCAGAATAGCTAAAGCAATCCTTGGCAGAAAGAGTGAAGCAGGGGGTATCGCAATACCAGATCTTCAACTCTACTACAAAGCAATAGTAACAAAAACAGCATGGTATTGGTACCAAAATAGAAAGGTGGATCAATGGTACAGAATAGAGGATACGGACACAAACCCAAATACATACAATTTTCTCATACTAGACAAAGGGGCCAAAAATATGCAATGGAGAAAAGATAGCCTCTTCAACAAATGGTGCTGGGAGAATTGGAAATCCATATGCAACAGAATGAAACTAAACCCATATCTCTCACCGTGCACAAAACTAAACTCAAAATGGATTAAGGATCTCGGAATCAGACCAGAGACCTTGCATCTCATAGAAGAAAAAGTAGGTCCAGAGCTTCAACATGTCGGCTTAGGACCAGATTTCCTCAACAGGACTCCCATAGCACAAGAAATAAAAGCAAGAATTAATAACTGGGATAGATTCAAACTAAAAAGCTTTCTCTCAGCAAAGGAAACTATCAGCAATGTGAAGAAAGAGTCTACAGAGTGGGAGAAAATCTTTGCCAATCATACTTCAGATAGAGTGCTAATCTCCAGAATCTATAAAGAACTCAAAAAACTCTACACCAAGAATGTAAATAATCCAATCGACAAATGGGCTAAGGAAATGAATAGACACTTCACAGAAGATCTACAAGCAATCAACAAACATATGGAAAAATGTTCACCATCTTTAGTAATAAGAGAAATGCAAATGAAAACTACCCTAAGATTCCATCTTACTCCAATTAGAATGGCAATTATCAAGAATACAAGCAACAACAGGTGTTGGCGAGGATGTGGGGAGAAAGGTACACTCTTACATTACTGGTGGGGCTGCAAATTAGTGCAGCCACTCTGGAAAGCAGTGTGCAGATTCCTTAGAAAACTTGGAATGGAACCACCATTTGACCCAGCTATCTCACTCCTTGGCCTATACCCAAAGGACTTAAAATCAGCATATTACAGAGATACAGCCACATCAATGTTCATAGCTGCTCAGTTCACAATAGCCAGATTGTGGAACCAAACTAGATGTCCTTCAATTGATGAATGGATAAAGAAAATATGGTATATATATACAATGGAATATTACTCAGCCATAAAGAATGATAAAATTATGGCATTTGCAGGCAAATGGATGAAACTGGAGAATATCATGCTAAGTGAGATAAGCCAATCTCAAAAAACCAATGGATGAATGATATCGCTAATAAGTGGATGATGACACATAAGGGGGGGTGGGAGGGGTTAGTGTTAGGGTTAGAGTTAGGGTTAGGGAGGGGGGCAAGAATGGAGGAAGGAAGGACTGTATAGAGGGAATAGAGGGGTGGGAGGGGTGGGGGGAAGGGGAAAAAATAACAGAATGAATCAACAGCATTACCCTATGTAAATTTATGATTACACAAATGGTATGCCTTTACACCATGTACAAACAGAGAAACAACATGTATCCCATTTGTTTACAATAATAAAAAAAAATAAGAATTCTAAAGTGATTGATAAACCTATTTATTGATGTTACTTAATCTTCTGGAGAATAAAATGACATGTGTATCAAAATCCAAAAAAAAAAAAAAAAAAAGAAAAGAACTCAAAAACTCTACACCAAGAATACAAATAACCCAATCAACAAATGGGCTAAGGAAATGAACAGACACTTCACAGAAGAAGATCTACAAGCAATCAACAAACATATGGAAAAATGTTCACCATCTTTAGTAATAAGAGAAATGCAAATGAAAACTACCCTAAGATTCCATCTCACCCCAATTAGAATGGCAATTATCAAGAATACAAGCAACAACAGGTGTAGGCAAGGATATGGGGAAAAAGGTTCATTCATACATTGCTGGTGGGGCTGCAAATTAGTGCAGTCGCTCTGGAAAGCAGTGTGGAGATTCCTTAGAAAACTTGGAATGGAACCACCATTTGACCCAGCTATCCCACTCCTTGGCCTATACCCAAAGGACTTAAAATCAGCATACTACAGAGATACAGCCACAACAATGTTCATAGCTGCTCAATTCACAATAGCCAGATTGTGGAACCAACCTAGATGCCCTTCAGTTGATGAATGGATAAAGAAACTGTGGTATATATATACCATGGAATATTACAGTCATAAAGAAAAATAAAATTATGGCATTTGCAGGCAAATGGATGAAACTGGAGAATATCATGCTAAGTAAGATAAGCCAATCTCAAAAAACCAAAGGACGAATGATCTCGCTGATAAGTGGATGATGACACATAATGGGGGGTGGGAGGGGAGCAAGAATGGAGGAAGGAGGGACTGTATAGAGGGAAAAGAGAGGTGGGAGGGGTGGAGGGAAGGGAAAAAACAAAAAGAAGACAGAGACTTTAGTGCATAACTTTATTCTGATCTTACCTCAGCCATGCAAGACTTTAGTGCATAATTTTATTTCGGTCTTACCTCAGTCATGCAAGCTAAGCACTTCCAAGAGCCCCATTTTCCATGTGAAGAAACTGAGACTTAGGTAAATTCAAAGTAAGTTTAGGGGCAAATAATTAGTAAGTAGCAAACTCAAGATTCTAATCCAGTATAACCATAGAAAAGATGTATCCCATTTGTGAACAATGAATCAAAATGCAGTCTGTAAAAATAAAACAATAATTAATTTTTTTTTAAAAATTTAAATTTATGCTCTAAGAAAGACACTGTCAAGAGAAAGAAAAGGCAAAAGACAGACCAGGAAAAAATACTTGCCACAGAAACGTCTGATAAAGGACTATTTATCTAAAGTGCATTAAGAATTCTTAAAACAACAATAAGGAAACAACCCAATTTTTTCTTAAGATGAGGGAAAGATTTGAATAGACACATCACCAAAAAAGATACACAGAAGAAAAATAAGTGCCTGAAAAGATGTTCCACATCATATGTCATCAGGGAAAATTTAAACAACAATGAGATTCCACTATAGACCTGTTAGAATAGCCAAAACCAAAACACTAGCAACACCCAGTTCTGGGGAAGATGGATGACCAAAAGAATTTCCATTTAGAGTGGGAATGCAAAATGGTACAGCCACTTTGGAAGATTGTCTAGCAGTTTCTTACAAAACTAAACATACTCAATCATACGATCCAGTAATTGTACTCTTTGGTATTTACCTAAAGGATTTGGAAAATTATGCCCATAGAAAAATCTGCACACAAATATTTATAGTAGCTTTATTTATAATTGTCAAAACATGGAAGCAATCAAGATATCCTTCAGTAGGTAATGTGGTATATTAGACAATGGAATATTATTCAGCAGTAAAAAGAAATGCACTATTAAGCCATGAAAAGATAGGGAGCACCCTTAAATGCACTTTACTAGATGAAAGAAGAAATCTGGAAAGTCCATATGCTGTATGATTACAACAAGAAAAGACAAATCGGTGAGGAAAAAAGAGAGAGTAAATGATCAATAGTTGCCATAGATTATGGGGAAGGGAGGGATAAATGAGAGCAACAGGAAATTTAGAAGAGTCAAACTCTTCTGTATGATACTATAATGGTGGGTAAATGTCATTATACATTCATCGAAACCCACAGAATGTATGCCAACGGTGAACACTAAATTAAATTATGAACTTGGAGTGATAAATCATGTGTCAATATGATGTTGATAGCTGTGGTGAGGAATGTGAATATGTGGAGGCAGGAGATACACAGGAACTCTGTACACTCCACTCAATTTTGCTCTGAACCTAAAACTGCTCTAAAAAATAAAGCATATTTTTGATAAAAGAAAAAAAAACAATTGAAGAGCAGGCTAGAATTTGAAGAAGAGAGTTATCACTTTTAAGACATTCTCTTTCTTTCCTCTTTCTTCAAGGCATGACTAATCTTCACCTTATAAGAAGGCTAAAGGTATTTGCAACTTTAAAGGGCAATTTCTAGAATTCCTTCTTGGGGACCCTAAATTACACCAAAAAAAACCTCAAGAATGAAGTAGGTGGTGAAGAGCTTCTCGAGTCAATATTTAGTTTACACTAGAAGCACTAGGCTTATATCTAGCTGGGCACATGGTGCACACCTGTAATCTCTTCCACCAAAGAAGATAAATAAATGACTAATAAACACATGAAAATATGTTCAACATCATTATTAGGGAAACTGAAATTAAAACTTTAATAACACACCACTACATACCTACTAGAACAGATATAATAAAAAGTACGGGAAATACAATGTTGGCAAGGATATACAGGAACTGGGAGCTTGATGCTACTAATAAATGTAAGCTGATACAGCCACTTTGGAAAAGTGTGGCAGTTTCTTTAAAATTTAAACATATATTTGTCATATAATGCAGCAATTCTTCTCCTAGCAAGCTACCTAGAAGAAATGAAAATACATGTTAAATTAAAGATTAATATACAAATGTTATAGCAGATTTACTTTATAAAATTTTAATTTTGGGAATAAACTGAAACTGAAAAAAAAGTTTGAGCTAAAATTGCTTCATTTAAGTAAACTCTAAAGGATAACTAGAAGAAAGGAAAATGATTCTAGCTAAAAGGTTTAAGATGCAAAAAGAATGAAGGCAAAAAAGGAGTAAATGTGGTGGCATATTTAATTGAACACTACATAAAATGACAATATCCTTTGGGTATAATTAACACATAGCATTAAATATCTGAAAACAAAAACACAAAAGTTGGAAGGGGTAGATGGAATGTGTCCAAAGGTCCTTTTGTTTTCTGGGATGAGAGGAAACATTAAATTTTGGTAAGTGAAGAATTCACGGTGGGGCTCATGTCACCAAGATGGGTGACTAGATACTCCTACAATTCTTTCCCTCCCAAAAAAAAAAAATCAGAACAATCAATAAACTACATTTCAACCAAAATAACAGTGGAGAAGAGCAAAGCAGCAGCAGAAATCTTGCAGAGCACAGAAACCCAGGATGGCCTATAAGGAAAGGAAGAAACACTTTGCCTCCACCACCCGACCCCCAAATCAGAGTCAGTCACAAACTAGGAGGAACTTCAACCTGCAGGGGAAAACGGAAGGCAGAGGACCCCAACAGCCCCAAACCACCACAGATACCTGCTGACTTCACTACTGGAGACTCCTACAGTCCTCATAGTTCCTGAGCCCAGCTACGGGCGTTCCCCTGAGTCCACATCCTGAGCTACTCCCAGAGAAGGCAATGACACTATGCTCAACTTTCTGTGCTGCTTCTGAGCTTCACCATCTGGGAAAGGGAGACACTCCTAGACTGTGTCCTGCTCCAAGTGCAAATAGTCATTGCACCTCTTCATCCTGAGGCTCCACTGCACTACTCCCACCAGTTAGCAGATCATCTATAAACAGAGCTATTACTATGCCTTACCCATTAGGGCCAAGTTACCCTAGAACTGCTCCATCCTCCTCTCCCAGTTCACTGATGCACTCTGCCCTTAGGGCTGAGCTGAAATGGTTCCCATCCCTAAAGACCCAGAACCTCAGACTAGTAGAGTAGTCACACCCCTAGTGCCAAAGATGAGGCAGCACACCACCACCAGGAATCTCAAGCCTCCTACACAAGGAGCAGTCACACTCCCTTGTGTCCCAAGTGACACAGCAGTCACCCACTGTGAACTCCAAGCCTCTGCCACAGAAGCAGCAGATCTCTCAGCATCATAGCTGATTAAGTGTCCCAACCTCAAATATCCAGAGGTTCCACAGACCCCATGTAGTCACACTTTCTGGGGCCAAGGAGATATGGTGCCTCACATGCCAGGGAATCAGAATCTTGGCTGAATTGTGATGGCCATCCATACAAACCAGACAACCAAGCTTCTCCAAGAAGCTTCATGGAGATAATACCACTGTGCCCACATGGAACCAGAACCACTGAACAATGCCCAACCAGCATCCTCAGGTCCATCCTCAGGACCTTCCTAGAACTGGACTAGCCACTAACAGTCCAAGCTACTGAAGTACTTCCCTCCATGGGGAGTGAAGTCATTGCTGTGTTATTTTCCTGCACCCACAGGCCCAAGCCACAACTGCAAATTGCCATTCACTGCTGCTGCTGCTGCTGCACCAAACTTCACAGAGCTGGGCTACTGTTGTGTCTCAATAACCAGAATCCAGACTCTCAACTGTAGAGTACCTCATTCCCTGAAATGGGAGCTGCCACTGTGCTCTATTGGTTCTGGGTACCAAATTGTAGCTGTGCCCTGATCCCTAAGGTCTAGGCCTCCAAAACACTTCTTCTTTGAAGCCATGCCAGGGCTGTCCCCTGCCTCCCAGAATCAGAACCATAACTATATCCCAGCCCCTGAGCTTAAGCTGCTATGGTGTGCCTGAAAATAACAGATTCTGGCTTAGTGGAAGAACTGCAACACTCATGTCAACAGCGACCCTACAATTCAAGTGCTATGGTAGTTTTTCAAGGCCAAGATCCTAGGAATCTATCTCCACAGTCATTCCAAGCACCTGTACCCTGAATCCAAGTGCTGTTTGTGGGTGCCTGTGAGATATGTCTCACCTCAAACTAAGAGAGAGCACCTCATCAAAGACTCTCCACTGTGAGGAAGACAAGAAAGGAGGTTCATAAATCTCTTGCCCTAAAAATCTTTGCGGTCACTCTCAGTGCCACGAACCTGGAGCCTACATTGCTGAGGCAACCTGTCATAGCTAACAATGATGACAACTCAAGAAGCTTCATGGAGATAATACCACTGTGCCCACATGGAACCAGAACCACTGAACAATGCCCAACCAGCATCCTCAGGTCCATCCCCAGGTAAAAATCTTGAAAACCACTCTAAAGTTAGGAAGAAGTGACTACACCGGAAGATACATTAAGAACAATGCAGCACAACATGACAGGGGTGGGGAAAGTGGAAGGTCACAGAAAAGGGTTGACTTTCTTTGTGGTCCTGTCCCACCCTGCTCTGGTAGTAGGTAGTGTAGCTAACCAGAGTGCCAGACACACAAAGGAAGGCACTTTCCTGAGCCTAACCTGGGGTGGGCACCAGGTCGAATGGTGGAGATGTGGGCGGGAGCAGGATGCTAGCACCTTCTACAAGATGGCCTGCATTTCAAAGTCAAGAGTCTTCGCATTTAGGGTCTGGATCCCTGTGGCAAGAATGAACTGAAGCTGAGAACGAGGTCACATGGTTTCTAGGCTAGGTTCTTTCAATTCTCCCCCAGGTCACTGTGGGCCAGCCCTGGGCCCTCTCTCTCTTAGGCCTGGGTTCTCCCATCTTTATAATGAGCAATGGCTTTGACCTCTCAGAGCACGTAAGTGTGACACCTTACACGCAGGTGTGCCTGTTAACATGCCTCTACGGGTCCTCCAGCCTATTACAGATTTGACATTTTGTAACCTGAGTGTTTGCTTCAAAAGTTGGAAGCAAACCCATTGAATGAAGTTCTTCACACGGCAGACAACTGCAGAAATATGGTCTGTGCTGTGCCCTTATCACCAGAAAAGTTTGCTTCTCAGAATTTTATTCTTCTTTAACCAAGGGCCAGCTGAACTTTCAGCCTCTCTTTGAGGGAGAATCATGTTAAATGCTTCTGGTAAACCTAATTTTTAAAGAAAAACATAATAGCAATAAAATCCAGGTTGGTAATTCCCTAAGCATCTCACTAGCTACATGTGCAAGGTCAAGTCAACATTTTACAAAGTAAATGCACAAGGTTTGACCTACAAGGTCATCTAGAAGGGTCCAGTTACTTTTCCAGTCTCACCTTCTGTTCCCTTATTCTTTCTCTTTCTTTAGTCAAATTTGCCTGTTTTTCTAGAAACTTCCCTGAAAGTATGCCACCTCTCCAGTCTGCACTACATTAACCCACCTGGACCTCTTGGCCCTAGATCCTAGTAAGTAAGGGTGGGTCACTCATGTTCTAATGTCTTCTCCTCCTACTATGAGCACCAAAGGCTGGTCATCTCTGTAATCCAATCCCTCTCCTTCTGCCCACTCAATGAACCTGGCACATCCTAGGTGCACAGTAGATATTGGAAAGTTCTGGAAACTGATAAAAGCATGAAAAATAATCATCCAGACTTACTGTGTTTGGTATTTGACAACAAATGAAAAACTTTAAGGCACCTGGGCTACAGGGAAAAAAAAAATCATTTTATAATACATTGAAGGTTTGCCAAGTGGCAGGTAAGACCTGAAGGTTGAGAAAAAAGTCATATAGGTTAAACCAGAAAACAAATTCAATTTCTTTTGCAAAAACAAACATTTTAAAACACATGGAAGAGACTTGAATTTTAAGTCACTTTTCTTAATTATAAATTCAAATGAGATTTTAATCTTTCACACTGTTTTTACATGCATTCCAGTAAATACAGCTATGATTTACTTATTTTAACCCTCAAATTTTCCACTATAAAACACTATTAGTGACACTGCAGTCACACATCTAGTTTCACTAAATGGTTGAACCACCACTGGATATAGATAACAGACTACCTCCCCTCCCCCGAATCCCCTCCATCAGCAACAGAAAATTTCCACCTTCTGGTAAAGCCACGCTGACCTTGGGCAGCCCCTTCATTCCTGGGTGAGTGAGGCTGTTAACACACTGTTTCTCCTCAGCACGCCTGTCTTGGTAACAAACCATGCTCTGTTCACCTGTCAGTCAAACCACATGTGTCACAGCCTTGGTGTGAGGCCCATTTTGTCCTCCAGACCTTCCTGTCAGTGAGGGTCACAGAATCTCAGTACTACAAGAGACTTTGGAAGTCATTTGGTCCCACCCCTTCAATTTTAGACTGGGAAGGACCCCAGAGGCCAACACAAGGTCACACAGAAATGAGTGGCAGAGACATAACTAGAATCCAGATCTCTCAGGACTCTGGTGAAGGCTTTTTTCTATACATCATCCTCTTTTTTAATTCATGTATTATCCAATCTAACACTATTTCAGGGGCCCCAGAGCATTCAATTCCAAACATTTATCCCCCTAGGGTTGGGGATTGAATTCTGGACCTTGTATGTGCTAGGCAAGTGCTCTATCACTGAGTTATACATCCAGCCCCTGACCATTTTTTTTTTTTTAAAGCCTATCTCTTTTACTCCCCCGGTCAACAAGAATGAGGATTAGATGCTCAAAGACCCTATATATACTTGTGCACTTTCCCATCACAACCACTCATTTAACAATGTCAAAAATTACCCTGTTCTTCAGTGTGTTTAACACGAACTCACAATTATAGCCTGATTTTAAAATGTAAGCATACAACTAGGCTTTACCAAAGAGTAATGTGTTTATTTCACTTAAAATATTAAAAATACTTTTTCTTCCCCAGGCAGTTATCACACAAAATGACCTAACGTTGGGGGAGGGGGGAGTCATTAAAAAGAAGAGCATAAATAAAACAGACCCAAAATGTTAAGATTTTACTTACAAAGCTTTTTTGTTGTACAGAAAGTAAAACTGCTGTTACAATCTTGGTGTAACTGGTAGCCATGGACAGTTGACTCACCAATCACAGTTATCCACGCTACAGCAAGAGTCTTACACAAAAAAAACCTAATAACGCATACAATTTTGTTGCAGCAAAGTCCCCAAGCTTGGTGGTGGATTACCAAGAGGGACTAAAAGGAGGAAGGCGGAATGTCACAAAAACTATTCTTAGGCTCTTTGGGTGGGTGGGTGTCCTGGGGCTTTTATCACAGCTACCACTTTTTTTTTTTTTAAACGGCCATCAAAACCATGAGTAGTCCAACCAATACTGAACAGTTCTGTTTTTGCAGTTTATCTGGGGTCTTAATCATCTTCTCCTTCATGATCTGTTTCTCTCTTCCTCTTTTCACCTTTCCTGCTTTCTTCCTCCTCTGTACAATAATAAAAATTGACTTTGAGACTGACCATTGGAAAGGCAGTTCCCTAGGATGCTGCTAATGGAGGCAATTATTTGTTGGAAGACTAAAAAGATGTAAACTTGACCACATTAACATGTTTTTGATTAAGAGGCATTAATTAAAAGGAAATTTAGTGATTATGGAACCAACATGGGCAAAACGCACAGCAGCAACTCAACCCACACAGTAAAGCTAACCTAGTTTTTTCAACCTTAAAAAGAAAAACATGAAAAAGCAAGAAAATATAACAGTACATTATTGGAACACAGTAATTTTCCAATAACTAACCCCAAAGAAATGGAAATGTGTTAATCACCTATAAAATTATTCAAAACTATGATCTTAAGGAAACTTAGCTAGATACAAGAGAATACAAATAGATACCTCATTGATGTTGTGGGGGAAAACTCATTACCTGAATGAGGAATTCAATAGAGATAAATACCACAAGAGAAGAACCAAAAAGAAATCTTGGAGTTGAAAAATTTAATGAAATAAAAAATACAATAAAAAGTTTCAACAGCAGAATAGGACAAGCAGAAGAAAAGAATCTGTGAACTTGAAGATAGGTCTTTTTGAAATCAGTCAGAGGGAAAAGAAAAGAAAAGGAGTCAAGACAGCCAAACTCAGGGGACACTATTAAATGAACAAATGTTTGCACATGAGAGTCAGAGAAGGAAAAAAGATAAAGAAAGGGACAAAAGGATTCTTTTTTTTATTATTATACATGACAATGATTTTTGTCATATACAAACATGGAGTGTAACTTCCCATTCACATGGTTGTATATGATGTAGAGTTACACTGGTCATGTATTCATATGAACACAGGAAAAGTTATGTCCAATTCATTCTACTGGCTCTCTCATTCCCATACCCCCTATTTTCCCCCTGTCCAATCCAGTGAACTTCCACTCCTCCCCTCAATCACCACCCGGCATACTGTGAGTCAGCATCCACATATCAGAGAGAACTTTTGGTCTTTGATTTGGGGGATTGGCTTATTTCATTTAGCACAATTGCCTCCAGTTCCATCCATTCACAGGCAAATGCCTTATAATCTCATTCTTCTTTATGGCTGAGTAATATTCTACTGTGTATATGTACCACATTTTATTCATCCATTCATCTGCTGAAGGGCACCTAGGTTAGCTATTGTGAACTGAGCTGCTATAAACATCAGTGTGGCCGAGTCACAACAGCATGCTGCTTTTAAGTCCTTCAGGTATATGAGGAGGAGTGGGATAACTGGGTCAAATGGTGGTTCCATTCCAAGTTTTCTGAGGAATCTCCATGCCGCTTTCCATAATGGTTGCCCCTATTTGCAGTCTCATCAGCAATGTATGAGTGTACCTTTTTCCCCACATTCTTGTCAACACATATTATTGCTTGTATTCTTGATAATTGCCACTCTGACTGGAGTGAGATGGAATCTATGTAGTTTTAATTTGCATTTCTATAATTACTAGTGGTGTTGAACATTTTTTCATATATTTGTTGATCATTCATATTTCTTCTTCCATGAAGTGTCTGTTCAGTTCCTTTCCCTATTTATTGATTGGGTTCTTTGTTTTTGGGGGTTAAGTTGTTTGAGTTCTTTATATATCCTGGAGATCAGTGCTGAATCTGAGGTGCAGGTGGCAAAGATGTTCTCCCATTCTGTAGGCTGTTTCTTTGTGTTCCTGATTGTTTCCTTTGCTGTGAAGAAGCTTTTCAGTTTGATACAATCCCATTTATTGCTTCTTGACTGTACTTATTGCACTTTAGTAGTCTGGTGAGGAATTTGGTTCTTAAGTCAACATGATGGAGATTTGGGTCTACTTTTTCTTCTAGTAGGCACAGAAGTCTAATACCTATGTCCCTGACCCACTTTTAGTTGAGTTTTGTGCAGGGTGAGAGATAGGAATTTAATTTCAGCAAAAGGGTTATTTAATGCAATAATCAATAAAATTTCCCAAGTCTTGGAGGAGATATGGATATCCAGACTCATGAAGATCAAAAGTCCCTAGATTCAATCCAAGATGTTCCCTCTAAAGCATATTTTAATCAGTCAAAAGTCAAAGAAAAGGTTCTATAACAAATACAATAAAAGCATAAAGTTTCATATAAAGGAATCCCTGCTAGACAATAGTGCATTTCTCAACAGTAACTTTGTAGGTTAGGAGAGAATGTGGTGAAGGAAAAGAAAAGGAAAAGGAAAAAAAATCACAAAGGCAGACACTAGGAGAGGAAGAAAAGAAAAAAAGGAAAGGAACTATAAAACAATCTGCTGTCAAAAACAAAATGGCAATAGTCATTACCTGTTAATAAGAACCCTGAATGTAAGTAATTAAATTGTTCAATCAAAAGTAGCTATGAGGAGAGAAGTAGGTGGATTAGAGGCACTCAGTACTCACCTTTTTCTCCACAAGACTAAAGTCAAAACAACAGGTATACAGTTACATGTTGAGGTGTATGTGTATTTGGTTCATAGGAAAATACTGGAGTGCAAGAGCAGAGAGTCAGCAGACAGATAAAACCCAGAAGTTATTTGTTTTTAGAGTAATAAGAGAAATAGAATACCCCCAACACTGTGATCTTGGCAGGGGAGGGAAAGTACCCCTTCAGCAAAGTTATGGATGAAAAAGAGTCCTGATCTGCAGAGTCTGGCAACAGGCAAACACACAGTCTAAGAAGACAGGAGACCTAGGATCACTTAGTGAGCTGGCACTGGAGAAAGGGTTCTCTGCACTTCCCAGCATTCTCACATGGGAGTCATTTTAAGAAGGTTTCCATCCCTGAGCTTACTGCTTGGGATTTTTAAATCTCCAAGACATAAAAGCTTCTTCTCTTTACTGGCTCAATGGGTGTCCACAATGAAAGGCAGTTTGAGTCTGTGACACAAATCCACTGAGAATTCTAGGTAGTAGAAAAACAGTCTGTGAGGCAAAGGGAAGTTGAAGGCACTTCCATTTAAAATTGGCAATTCAGCCTCTGTGACAAGGACCAAGACCAATTGTGTGTGGAAGACCAGTAAATGCCAACAGGGTTGGGTCCTGGAGTACCATGATGGGGACTGGCAGGTTGTTTCATATTCCCCTTGTATCCTCCAGTGCATCCCATTGGTTTGGTCACTTCCTCTATGCTCACAGGCATTCAGAGAAAAAACCACCAAGGGTTGGACTTCTGCCATGCTTCCAAGTACACTAACTAAGGGTCTTGGAACCAAGAGGAGCAAATGTGATTGGTCCAGAAAGTTGGCAGACAAGATAAGCTGGTGGGTGGTTTCTAATATCATTGCATTCCTATTTCCAGTTGCAAACACACAGACCTCTTAAAGTTGCCTTAGTTGAGGACAACTTTGCCTTAGCTTGAGCCAGTGGGCAAGTTTTCAGTGGGGAATCAGTCTGTAAACTGCCCTAACTGGTTTGACCTGTTCGGCTGGAAGTGAGAAGAAACACACTGGACTGCAGCTGTGAACCACAACCTATCCTATACCTGGCAGATCCCAAAAGTAGAGATCTGGGAAAGAAGTGTCTCAATTTCAAATACCATGTCAAGGAGTATTATTTGACTTTTCTTGTTCTTGTGTTTGTCTTTGTTTGTTCTGTATCATTTTGTTCTCCCTTGTCAGTAAAATAATGGCAGAAAATGTCCCAAATCTTGAGAATGATGTGGAGATTCAGATAGTGGAACCATTTTTGTTTTAGTCAGCATTTTCATCACTGTGACCAAAAAACCTGACAAGAACAATTTAGAGGAGGAAAAAAATTTTGGGCACTCATGGTTTCAGAAGTCTCAGTTCATGAATGGCCAACTCCATTGCTCTGGGTCTGAGGTCAGGCAGAACATCATGGTGGAAGAGTGTAGAGGAGGAAAGTGCCCAAGGACATGGACATCAGAAAGCAGAGATAGAGCTCCACTCACTGGGTATAATCCCCAAAGGCACACCCCTAGTAACCTATCTTCTCTAGCCACAGTCAACCTTCCTTATCACTCAGTTAATCCATATCAGGGGATTAATCCACTGATTGGTTATAACTATCAGCATCTAATCATTCACCTCTGAATCTTCTTGCATTGTCTCATACAGTTCATAGGTTAAACATAACACATTGAGAACTCCAAACAGACATGACCAGAAAAGAACCTCTCCACAACATATTATAGTTAAAATACCAAAGGAAAGAAAAGTAAAAGTTGCAAGAGAGAAGCACCAATTCACTTATGAAGATGAACCTATCAGAAGAGCAGCGATTTCTGAGGAGAACTTGTAGAGCCAAAAGGCATGAATGATACATTTCAAGGTCTAAACAACATGTGTCAACCTAGATGACTAAGTCCAGCAAACTTATCTTTCAGAATTGAAAAAGAAATAAAGACCTTCCACAATAAGCATAAACAAAGAATTCATCACCCCTAAATCAGCATTACAGAAAATACTCAAAGGAATCCTATGCCCAGATGAGGAAGCAAGATAAACACAGTCATAGAGCATAGAAAAGAATAAATAATTGCACTAGAAGAGTAGTTATGCAAATCAGAAATAGGAAAAAATCAAACATGATTATTTCATTAAATCATCAAACTACTAAGATGAATAAGGGAAAAGGAAACAAATGTAGAATTCTCAGTACAACCAAAGAAAAACAACAAAATGAAAGGAACTGGTACATTTCTTTCAATAATAACCATGAATGCAAATGGTCTGAATTCACCATTAAAAGACCAGACTGCCAGGTGCACATCTGTAATTCCACATCTATAATCCCAAATTAATCAAGACCAATAATCTTGATGGGCATAGATGCAAAAATCTTCAATAAGATATTTGCAAATTTAATTCAACATCACATGAAAAAGTTCATACACCATGATGAAACTGGTTTCATTTCAGAAATGTAAAGTTGATTCAATTAGCACAAATCAATAATGTAACACACCACATAAATAGAATCAGGGATAACAATTGTATTATCTCAATAGATGCAAGAAGAATCTTCAATAATCCCTTTATGATAAAAATCCTGAATAAACTAGGATCATACCTCAACATAATATGGCTGCATACAATAAATCCATTGCCAACATCATATTGAAGGGGTGAAAATGAAAGCATTTCCTCTAAAATCAGGAATAAGGATGTCCATTCTCACTGGTCTTTATCCAATACAGTGTTGGAAATTTAATCACAGCAATCAAGAGAAAGAAATAAAAGGGAAACAAACAGGAGAGGAGGAAGACGCAGCATCCCTATTTGCAGATGATATGATTCTACACTTAGAAAACCCAGAGTATACCATAATCTCTTAGAATTAATAACATTCAGTAAAATATCATGAGGCAAAAGTCAACATACAAAAATATATAGGTAGCTTTCCTACATACCAACAATGATCTTGCTAAGAAATCAGGAGAACAGGGCTAGAGGTGTAGCTCAGTGGCAGAGCACTGCCAAGTATGTAAGGCATAAGGACATGGATTCAATCCTAGCAATACACACACACACACACACACACACACACACACACGATTAAAAGAGAAGGAAAACAATTCCAATCACAATAGATTCATACTCAAACACAACACACACACACACACACACACACACACACCCCTAGGAATAAACCTAACCAAAAGGTGAAGACATCCACAGTAAAAATTATAAAACACAGAAGAAATAAATTGGAAAAAAAAAAAAAAACACTATTAAGATGGAAAGACATTCCACCTTCATGGATTGTGAGAATTAATAGTTAAAATGACCATACTACCAAAAGTGATATACAGCTTCAATGCCATTCCCTCAAAATACCAATGACATCCTTCATAGAACTAGAAAAAAAAAAACTGAAATTAATATAAAAGCACAAAAGACCCTAAATTGCCAAAGCAATTCTAGCAACAATAATTCTGGAGGCATCACAATACCTGATTTCAAAATATACTATAGAATAATGGTAACAAAACCAGTGTGGTATTGGCATAAAACAGACATGTAGAACAATGGAATAGAATAGTGAGCCCAGGAATAAACCTATGCATCCATTGTAATTTTAGATGAGACAAAAACAAACATTAGAGAAATGATAGCCTCTTCAGCAAATAGTGTTGGAAAAATAGGACTTCTACCTGTAGAAGATTAAAACTAGATCACAATCTCTCAACCTGTATAAAAAAGTAAAAATGAAACAAAAACCTTAATGTAAATCTGAAACCTTGAAACCATTAGAGGAAAACATAAGGGAAACACTTCAAGATATAAGTATAGGCAATGATTTCCTGAACAGGTCTCAAGTAGCTCAGGAAACAAAAGCAAGAATCAACAAATGGAATTATATTAAATTAATAACCTTGTACATAGCAAAGAAAAAATGAAGAGTGATAAGATGACCTACTAAATGGGAGAAAATCTTTATCAGCTATTCATCTGACAGAGGCTTAATAATATCCAGAATATATAAAGAACTCCCCCAAAAAATCATACACCAAAAGTACTGGTAATCTAATCAACAGATGGGCAAATGAGCTGAACAGATACATCTCAAAAGAAGAAGTACACATGCCTGTAATGCCAGTAGTTCAGGAGGATCCCAAGTTCAAAGCCAGCCTCAGCAACTTAGCAAGACCCTGACTTGGGAAAAAAAAAAAAAAGGATCCAAGATAGCAGTTTAGAGGAAGAGTACATTCCTAATTGCTCCATGGCTCAAAATTCAAGCAGCAAAAATATTGTTCCTTGGTGAAGTAATAGAGGGATTTCACTAAAATTCAATATTGTATAGTCAGAGTGTCTCAGAGACTTGGAAATTTGGGTATATAAAGGAGAAAGAGTACATTAGAGTCAAACTGTTTATAGCAGCAGCAACTGTAAGCAGTGCTGGTTCACCACAGAGGGAGGGAAACATAAGAAGAAACAGATTTGGTACAGAAAAACCTGAAATCAGAAAAGAGATAAGAACTGAGCTGATCCAGCTTAGCTGCACTGTATACTGGTGCTTGAAAAGTACTCTGTTTCCCAACTGGCTACATAGAGCTGAGGTGGAGTCATTGTGAGGTGATCACACTACAGCAGCTAATGTGGGAACCAGAAGATCACAAAAAACACTGTCACATTGCCCCAGCAAGCATATGCCATGTGGCCTAGGATGTACCTAGCAGAAGGTGAGTGAAATAGGCACAGAGAAGATTGCAACCAGGCAGATTCAAATCAGAAAAGCAAAGAAGAGGCCAACTGGTTTCTCCTTTGAGTCTGGCAACTCACATGACCAACTCAAGTGGGTGGGGAATCTGAACAGGCAGGTTCAGAGACTAAGTTTTGGAAGACTGTGTTCCTGTGCAGCAGAGCATGTGGAAGATTGGCTCCTCTGCCCCATGAGTAGAATTCTTGAGATGCTTCTGAGATCCAAAATCCCAACAAAGATGTCAAGGTCAGCCTAGGGGTGTGTTGATCTAATCTCTCCAGAGCAGACAGCACCTAGCACCCAGAGTAGACAGGGCTGAGGCCTGATTAGACCTTAGCCCCACCTAATAGAAACTCCTTTTGATAGACCTCTGCAGTAGCTCCCCCCCTGGGAGTGCACTCACTGATTTGGTCTGTGTAGACAAAACTCCAACTAACTAACATCTCACTCCATCCTACCTCATACACTTGCTATATCTCTTCTGCATTCTCTCTATTTACCTTCTGAAATTGTACACTCTTTTCTACCTTCCTAGCGCATTTTATTTTCTCTTAACTTTAATTTTTACCCTTTCTTAGAACTGGATTACATAACTACTGTCCCATAATTAATGCTGATGCAATGATTAATTCAAAAGAATCATAAAAATTATCTTTGAAATCCAAGAGAACACACAAAAACAACTAAATAAATTATAGAAGTCAGTGTAGGACATGAATGAGAAATTCAATAAAGAAATAAAAATATTGGAAAAGAACCAAACAGAAATCTTGGAAATGCAATACACATTAAATCAAATAAAATGTTTAGTTAAAAGTCTAATAGAGGAGACAATGCTGAAGACAGATCTCAAAGCTAGAAGACAAAATAGCCAGCCTTGAACATTCAGACAGCATTAAAGAAAATAAGTTACATAATCGGAATACACAATAATTCTGGGACAACATTAAGAGACCAAATTTTAGAATCATTGGAAGAGGTTTGTGATATGCATTCTAAGGAAATTGATAATCTCTTCAGGTAAATAATCACAGAAAAATTTCCAAATGAGAATAAGATGGACATCCATATATAGGAGGCATTCAGAACCCCAAATAGACAAATCAAAAATGAACCTCTCCACAATAAATTATAATTAAAATATGTAACCTACAGAACAAGAATAAAATGTTAAAAGCATCAAGAGAAAAACATAAGGTGGTCACATTAGAGGCAAGTCTATCAGAATAACTTTCAATTTCTTAGCACAAACTCTAAAAGCCAGAAGGGCTTGGAATGATGTGTTCTAAGTCCTGAAAGAAAATTACTGTCAATCAAGATTGCAATATCCAGCAAAATACCCTTCAAAATTGAAAAAGGAAATAAAAACCTTCCAAGATAAGCAGAAACTAAAGAATTCATGACAACTAAATGGGTACTCCATACCTTACTTAATGAAATACTCCACACAGAAGAAATCAAAAACAAACCCCAGGACTGGGGTTGTGGCTCAGGGTTAGTGCACTTGCCTAGCATGCATGAGGCCCTGGGTTTGATCCTCAGCACCACATAAAAAAAAAAAAGGTATTGTGTCCACCTACAAATAAAAAATTTATAGAAAAATAAAGAAACTCAGAATTCACAATGAACAAATCTTTTGAAGAGTAACTAAGCAAAAGAGAAAAGGAACCAAATTAAACATTATAAATAAATCAAAATAGCAAGAATAGATAACTCTCTGTAATAATATTGAATGTAAATGTTCTCAACTTTCCAATTAAGACATAGGCTGGCAACAGATTTAAAACAAGATCCAACTATGTTGTTTGTAAGATATGTGCCTTATAGGTAAAGATAGCCATAGGCTGAAGGTGAAAGGATGGAAACTGATATACAATGCAAATTGAAACCAAAAACAGGCAGGAGTAGCTACTTTCATATCTGACAAAGCAGGCTTCAAACCAAAATTAATCAGAAGAGACAAAGAAGGTCACTTCATACTGGTAAAGGGAACAATCCAACAAGAAGATATAACAATAATAAATATTTATGTCCAAATGTGGGTGCAGCTAATTACAATAAAAAAGACACTACTCAAATTGAAGCCTCAGATAGACCCAAGCACAATAATACTGGCTGATTTCAACACACCTCTCTCACTATTAAATTGTTCATTCAGACATAAACTTGTCAAAGATTCTCATGACCTAAAAAATATAAATCAAATAGACTTAAAAGACATCTATAGAATATTTCATCCACAACCGCTGAATACACTTTCTTATCAGCAGCTCATAGAACCTCCTCCAAAATAGACAATATTGTAGATCACAAAGTAACTCTTAGCAAATACAAAAAAATAGAACTCCTTGCATCTTATCAAATCATAATGGCATGAAATTAGATATCAACACAACAAATCCTAAAGAAACTATATAAACACATGAAGATTAAAGAATATACTTTTGAATCATGAACAGTTGATAGAAAATATCAAGGAAAAATTTTAATTCTTAGAACCAAATAAGAATAGTGATAAAACATATCAGAACCTCTGGGACATTATGAAGGTAATTCTAAGAAAAAAGTTGATAGCTGTGACTGCCTTCAAAGGAAAAAAAAAAAGATCCCAAATAAACAACCTAATGATGCATCTCAAGGCCCTTAAAGAAGAATAAACCAATTCCAAACCAGTAGAAGGAAAGAAAGAATTAAGATCAGAGTCAAAAATCAACGAAATTGAAAATAAAAAATACAAAGGATCAAAGAAACAGAGTTGGTTCTTTGAAATGATAAACAATTTTGATAAGCTCTTAGCTAGACTAACCAAAAGAAGAAGAGAGAAAACCCAATTTAATAAAAATTAGAGATGAAAAAGAGAAAACCACCAAAGACTTCACAGAAATCCAATGGATAATTAGGCACTATTTTGAAAATTTATACTCCAATAAATTGGAAAACATATGAGAAATGAATACATCTCTAGACAAATATATCTGCCAAAATTGAATCAGGAGGATATAGAAACCTAAATAGACCAACAACTAACAATAAATAGAAGTATAACAAAAAACCTTCCAAAGAAAAAAGCCCAGCACCAGATGAATTCTTAGCTCAATTTTACCAAACCTTTAAATAACTAATGCTCATATACCTCAAATTATTCCACAAAATAGAAAAAGATGGCACATTTCCAAAAGAAGCCAGCATCACATTCATACCAAAACCAGATAAGAACACATCAAGAAAGAAAACTACAGATCTATATCCTGATGAACTTAGATGCAAAAATACCTAATAAAATATTAGCAAATCAGGGGCTGGGGATATAGCACAGTTGGTAAAGTGCTTGCCTCACATGCATAAGACCCTAGTTCAATCCCCAGCACCACAAAAAATAAATAAATGAAAAATAAAATATTGGCAAATCATCTTCAAAAATATATTTAGAAGATTGTACAGAATAACCCAGTTGGTTTTATTCCAGAGATGCAAGGATGATCAATAAATGTAATTCATCACACAAACAGAAGGACAAAAATCACTTAATCATCTTGACAGATGTAGAGAAGGCCTTTGACAAAATTCAGCACCCATTCCTAATAAAAAACATTGAAGAAACTAGGATGAGAAAAAACCTAAATCAAGATCATAAAGGCTAAATATGAAAAACCCAAAGCCAACTTCTTAGTAAATGGGAAAAAATTGAAAGCATTTTCTCCAAAATCTGGGACAAGATAAGGATGTCCACTCTCACCACTCCTGTTTAATACTGTGCTAGAAATCTTAGCCAGAGCAATTAGGCAAGAGGGGAAAAAAAAGAGAGAGATAAAAATAGGAAAGGAAGAAGTTAACACTGTTTACAGATAATATGATCCTATGCCTAGAAGAAGCAAAGAACTTCATCAAAAGACTGCTAGAGTTAATAAACAAATTTGGCAAAGCAGCAGGATACAAAATCAACATACAAAAATCAAAAGTTTTTCTATATAGAAACAATGAATCTGTTCAAAAAGGAATCAGGAAAATAATTCCATTCAACACAGCCTCAAAAAAAAAAAAAAAAAAGAAAAAAGAAAAAAAAAAAAAACCACTAGAAATAAATCTAACCAAGGAGGTGAACTATCTCTACAATGAAAAGGCAGAATTAATATTATTAAAATGGCCATAGTACCAAAAGCAGATTCAATTCAAGCCCCATCAAAATACTAATGATGTTCTTCACAGAACTAGAAAAAAATAATTCTAAAATTCATTTGGAAGAATAAAAGACCCAGAATAGCCAAAGCAATTCTAAGCCAAAGAAGCAATTCTGGAGGTATCACAATACCTGACTTCGAATTATACTACAGAGCTTTCGTAACAAAAACCTCATGGTACTAGCATAAAAACAGACACACAGAACAATGATAGAGAATAGAAGACACACAGACAAACTCACACAGATAGTCATCTGATCCTTGATAAAGGTGCCCAAAACATATGCTGGAGAAAAGGCAGCCTTTTAAACAAATGGTTCTGGGAAAATTGGTTCTCCACATGTAGAAGAATGAGACTAGATTTTGTCTCTTACCTCAAAATGGATCTAAGACCTAGGAATTAGACCAGAAACTATTGCAACTCACAGAAGAAAATCTAGGGTCAATTCTCCAGCATACAGGCACAGGTATCAACTTTCTCAATAGGACCCCTAAAGCTCAGGAAATAATGCAAAGAGTTCATAAATGGGATGACATCAAATTAAAAGATTCTGCAGAGAACAGGAAACAAGTAGGAATATGAACAGAGAACCTACAGAATGGGAGAAAAATCTTTGCTAGCTACTCTTCTGACAGAGGATTAATATCCAGAATATTTAAAGAACTCAAAAAACTCTACATCAAAGAAGATCAAATAAAAAATGGGCAAATGAACTAAACAGATACTTCTCAAAAGAAGAAATACAAATAGCCAACAAATAAATGAAAAAATTTCCAACACCATTAGCAATTAGGGAAATGCATATCAAAACTACACTGAGATTTCATGTCACACCAGTCAGAGTGGCAGCCATCAAGAATACAAATAATAAAAAATGCTGGAGAGATGTAGAGAAAAAAGGAACATCTTTACAATATTGGTGAGATTGTAAATTACTACAACCATTATGGAAATCAGTATGGAGGTTCCTCAAAACACTAGGTATGCCATATGATCCAGCTATAGCACTCCTTGATATTTATCCAGAAGAATTATAGTCATCATACTACAGTGGTACAAGCATACCCATGTTTATAGGAGTACAATCCCCAATAGCCAAACTATGGAACCAGCCTAAGTGTCCATCAACAAAAGAATGGATATACAATGGAGTTCTATTCAGCCATAAAGATGAAATTATGCCATATGCAATAAAATGGATGGAACTAGAGAATATTATATTGAGAGAAGTAATTAAAACTCAGAAGGTTAAAGGTCGAATGTTTTCTCTCATATGCAGAAGCTACAGAGGAAAAGGAAAAGAAAGATGAGGGCAGGTCTCATGAAAATCAAAGGGAGATCAGTGGAGGAAAGGGTTCAAGGGATGGGAGAAAGGGAGTGAGGAGGTAAGTGCTGGGAAGTTATCTTGGTCAAACTACTTTGTAATATGTTGTACTGTATGCATATATGAATACGTAACAACAAATGCCATCATATGTACAACTATAATGCACCAGTAAAAACAAATGAGGGGAAAAAATATAAAAAGTAAAAAAGATTAGGGACAAGTTTCAGTGAATAAGCTCCCCTGGGTTCAATTCCTCATGTCAAAAAAAGGTACAAAGGACCAATAAACATGAAAAAATGTTCAACAGCTTTAGTTATCAGGGAAATGCAGACTAAAACTACAATGAGATTCTATCACACCCCAGTCGGAATAACTATTACAGAAAACAAAGAAAAACAAATCCCGGCAAGGATGCAGGGAAAAGTAAACCTTACACACTGTTGGTAGGACTTTAAATAACTATAGAAATTATGGAAAACAGTATGAAAATTCCCCCCAAACACTAAAAATAGAACTACCCCATGATCCAGCTATACCACTTCCAGGTATATATCCAAAGGAAATAAATAGTTGAACAATTTCAAAGGGATGAGATTACACAGAATTATCTCTCTGACCACAATGATATTAAACGAGAAAATAAAGGGTCAATGAAGAAATTTAAAAATAGATATTAGAATACTTTAATCATGAGAACATGTTAAAACTTATGGTTGAAACAAAATCAGCATTTAGAGAAATATTTGCACCCTTAAACGTATGTACAGGGGTGGGTGAAAGTCTTACAAATAGGTTAAACATTCAACTCAGAACAACAAGATAATATCTTCCAAGTGCTCAAAGAATAAAAATTCCTCCACCTTAGAATTCTATAAAAATATTCTTTAGGAATGAAGGTAAAAATAATGATACTTTAAAACAAAACCTGAGAAAATTTTTGACTAATAGATCTACATTGCAATAAAAAACAAAGAAATTACTTCAATATTTACTTAAAAACTTCCAATTAACATATTTAATGTTGAAATGTTGAAAGTTTTTTCCCTAAGATTATCAATAAGGCAAAGATGTTCAATTTCACTACTTTTAGTCATCAACACACTAGAGGTCTTAACCCGCATATTAGGATCATAAAAATAAATAAAACAGGGTCGCAGTCGCGAGCGAGCTGGCAAGTGAGTCAGGCCGCCTGAATGGCGGAAGTAGCAGGCAGGCACCCAACCCACCTGCCTTGTTGAGCTAGGTGGCAGGCAGCCAACCCGCCCAACCACCAGGCCGAAAACAGACACCATTACTGAGCGACCCCACCTGACCACCATGCTGAGGTCTGTTGCCATTGCGGAGCAAGCTGGCAAATGAGCCAGCACGCCTGCATTGCAGAGCTAGCCAGAGACTTCTTTATAGTCTGGTGCAGGCACTTTGAATTATTCCTGAGAGTGTGGCCATCATCATTGAAAGGGCAGCTCCCTTCCTGAGACACCTACAGGAGGTTAGAGAACCTTTGATAAGACCCAGGAGTCAAGAAGAGGAGGTACTGAGAGACTCGGGACCAACTCAGAGCCACCAGGTGAGTCTCTCCCACTGGTCGGGCTCCCCGGATGGGGCAGTAGTCCCAAAACGCAGGGAACTTCATGGAGTAGAGGGGCCCAGTGAGACTCCCCCCCTGGAGCCAAGTACCCAGTCAACCAAGAGCATTGCAAAGGAGGGCCACACAAAGAGAGGATTCAATGCAGAGTGAGGGTCCGAGGCCCAGGCAGTAGCTCTGGTCCCCAGGGAACATAGCTGAGGAGGGCCGCGCAGCAAGGGAATCCCTCGCATGGCCAGGCTCCCCAGTCCAGCAGTACGTCAGGACCCCTGGGAACATCGCAGAGGAGGGCTTCCCAGTCCAGGTGGTAGTTCTGGACCGAAGGGAACTTATTGGAGGAGAGGTGCCCAGCAAAACTTTCCCACAGGGTAAGTCTTCCCCGCTGGGCAGGGCTTTCCCACCAGAGCAGAAGAACCAGAGACACTGGCCCAGATCAGACGTGCCCCAGTCTGCAGTCTAGTCCCCCTTTGACTGACCATCAGTCAACAAGTGGAGGCACCTCTGCCCACTGAAAAGTAATATACCCCACCTGAGGGCCACTACCCCCACAGGGGCAGCTTCCTAGTGGAGCACAGGCATTATCAAGTTCCTCCAAGACTTCAGGTTACTAAAGGTTAAGAGTTGAGTTATTGGATATCTACAGAGACAATATTAGTCAACAGAGGAAATCTGCAATATCCTAGAGTTTCACTATTAGAGGGGTAGATACTGAGCAATATGAGAAAACAAGGGAAGAAAATGTTCCAAACAAACCTAGATGCTACAGCAATAAAATCCAATGACAGCATGGCAGAAGAAATGTAAGAAAGGGAGTTCAGAATGTACATAATTAAAATGATCAGGGAAGCAAACGAGGAGATGAAAGAGCAAATGCAGGCTTTGAATGACAGCACCAATTGACAGTTAAAAGAGCAAATACAGGAAGCAAAAGATCATTTCAATAGAGTTAGAGATATTGAAAAAAAAAAAACAGAAATCCTTGAAATGAAGGAAACAATAAACCAAATTAAAAACTCCATAGAAAGCATAACCAATAGGATAGAACACCTGGAAGACAGAATCTCAGACATTGAAGACAAAACATTTAATCTTGAAAACAAAGTTGACCAAACAGAGAAGATGGTAAGAAATCATGAACAGAATCTATAAGAATTATGGGATAGCATGAAAAGGCCAAACTTAAGAATTACTGGGATTGAGGAAGGCTTAGAGAAACAAACCAAATGAATAATCTATTCAATGAAATAATATAAGAAAATTTCCCATATCTAAAGAATGAAATGGAAAATTAAGTACAAGAGGTTTATAGGACTCCAAATATACAAAATTACAACAGACCCACACCAAGGCACATTATAATGAAAATACCTAACATACAAAATAAAGACAGAATTTTAAAGGCTGTGAGAGAAAAGAAATTACATTCAGGGGGAAAACAATAAGGATATCAGCAGATTTTTCAATCCAGACCCTAAAAGCTAGAAGGGCCTGGAACAACATTTTTCAAGCCCTGAAAGAAAACGGATGCCAACCAAGAATCTCATACCCAGCAAAACTTACCTTCAGATCTGACGATGAAATAAAATCTTTCCATGATACACAAAAGCTAAAAGAATTTACAAAAAGAAAGCCAGCATTACAGAACATTCTCAGCAAAATAGTCCATGAGGAAGACATGAAAAACAATGATGTAAATCAGCAACAGGAGGAACTAGCCTAAAGGAATAGCCAAACAAAGGAGAAACCAAGTCATGTCAAAAAAACAAACAAACAAAAATGAGCCAAATGACTGGGAATACAAATCATATCTCAATAATAACCCTGAATGTTAATGGCCTGAACTCATCAATCAAAAGACATAGACTGGCAGATTTGATTAAAAAGAAAGATCCAACAATTTGCTGCCTGCAAGAGACTCATCTCATAGAAAGAGATACCCACAGACTAATGTGAAAGGATGGGAAAAAAATACCATGCACATGGACACAGCAAAAAAGCCGGAGTATCCATCCGCATATCAGATAATGTGGATGTCAAGCCAAAGATAGAAGGGATAAAGAAGGACATTTCATACTGCTTAAGGGAAGCATAAATCAGCAAGACATAACAATCATAATATCTATGCCCCAAACAGTGGCTCATCCATGTACGTCAAACAAATCCTTCTCAATTCCAGAAATCAAATAGACCACAACACGATAATACTAGGTGATTTTAATACACATCTCTCACCACTGGACAGATCTTCCAAACAAAAATTGAACAAAGAAACCACAGATCTCAATAACACAATCAATAATTTAGACTTAACAGACATTTACAGAATATATCATCCAACAAATAGTGAATACACTTTCTTCTCAGCAGCACATGGATCCTTCTCTAAAATAGACCATATTTTATGCCACAAAGCTAATGTTAGCAAGTACAAGAAGATAAAGATACTACCTTGTATCTTTCGGATCATAATGGATTGAAATTAGAAATAAATGACAGATTAAAGAACAGAAACTACTCCAACACCTGGAGATTAAATAATATGCTATTATATGATAGATGGATAACTGAAGACATCAGGAAGGAAATTAAAAAATTCTTAGAGGTAAATGAGAACAAAGAACATCATATCAAAATCTCTGGGCACTATGAAAGCAGTACTTACAGGAAAATTTATTTCATGGAACACATTCAATAAAAGAAGAAAAAAATCAACAAATAAATGAACTAACACTACAGCTCAAAGCCCTAAAAAAAGAACAGAGCAACACCAAAAGTAGAAGACAGGAAATAGTTAAAATCAGAGCTGAAATCAACAAAACTGAAACAAAAGAAACAATATAAATAGTTAGTGCTTTGAAAAAATAAACAAAATTGATAAACCCTTAGCCACACTAACAAAGAGAAGAAGAGAGAAAACTCAAATTACTAAAATTCTGAATGAACAAGGAAATACCACGACAGACATGAGTGAAATACAAAACATAATTAGAAGCTATTTTGAAAATCTATACTCCAACAAAATAGAAAATCTTGAAGACATCAACAGGTTTCTAGAGACATATGAATTACCTAAACTGAACCAGGAGGACATACACAATTTAAATAGATAAATTTCAAGTAATGAAATAGAAGTCATCATAAGCCTACCAACAAAGAAAAGTCCAAGACCAGATGGGTTCTCAGCTGAGTTCTCAAAACCTTTAAAGAAGAGCTCATTCCAATACTTCTCAAAGTATTTCATGAAATAGAAGAGGAGGGAACTCTCCCAAACTCATTCTATGAAGCCAATATTACCCTGATACCTAAACCAGACAGAGACATATCAAGGAAAGAAAATTTCAGACCAATATCCTTAATGAACATTGATGCAAAAATTCTCAATAAAATCTTCGCAAATCACATACAACAATACATTAAAAAGACAGTGCGCCATGATCAAGTGGGTTTTATCCCAGGGATGCAATGTTGGTTCAACATCCGGAAATCAATAAATGTCATTCACCATATCAACAGACTTAAAGTCAAGAATCACATGATTATTTCGATAGGTGCAGAAAAAGCATTTGATAAAATACAGCATCCCTTCATGCTCAGAACACTAGAAAAAACAGGGATAGTGGGAACATTCCCTAACATTGTAAAGGCCATCTATGCTAAGCCCATGGCCAATATCATTCTAAATGATGAAAAACTGAAAGCATTCCCCCTAAAAACTGGAACAAGGCAGGAATGCCCTCTCTCACCACTTCTATTCAACACTGTCCTCGAAACTCTAGCCAGAGCAATTAGACAGACCAAGGAAATTAAATACAAATAGGAAAAGAAGAACTCAAGCTATCACTATTTGCCCATGACATGATTCTAGATTTAGAGGAACTGGGAAATTCCACCAGAAAACTTTTAGAACTCATAAGTGAATTCAGTAAAGTAGCAGGATATAAGATCAATGCTCATAAATCCAATGCATTTTTATACATAAGTGATGAATCTTCAGAAAGAGAAGTTAGGAAAACTACCACATTCACAATAGTCTAGAAAAAAATAAAATACTTGGGAATCAATCTCACAAAAGAGGTGAAAGACCTCTACAATGAGAACTATAGAACACTAAACAAGGAAATTAAAGAAAACCTTAGAAGATGGAAAGATCTCCCACGTTCTTGGATAGGCAGAACTAATATTGTCAAAATGCCACACTACCAAAAGTGCTATACAGATTCAATGCAATTCCAATTAAAATCCCAATGATATATCTTACAGAAATAGAGCAAGCAATCACGAAATTCATCTGGAAGAATAAGAAACCCAGAATAGCTAAAGAAATCCTTAGCAGGAAGAGTGAAGCAGGTGGTATCACAATACCAGAACTTGTACTATACTACAAAGCAATAGTAACAAAAACGGCATGGTATTGGTACCAAAATAGACACGTAGATCAGTGGTACAGAATAGAGGACACAGTCACAAATCCAAATAAATACAATTTTCTCATATTAGACAAAGGTGCCAAAAATATGTAATGGAGAAAAGATAGCCTCTTCAACAAATGGTGCTAGGAAAACTGGAAATCCACATGCAACAGAATGAAACTAAACCCCTCTCTCTCACCTTGCACAAAACTCAACTCAAAATGGATAAAGCACCTTGGAATCAGACCAGAGACCCTGCATCTTATAGAAGAAAAAGTAGGTACAAATCTTCAACATGTTGGCTTAGGATCAGACTTCCTTAACAGGACTCCCATAGCACAAGAAATAAAAGCAAGAATCAATAACTGGGATAGAGTCAAACTAAATAGCTTTCTCTCAGCAAAGGAAACTATCAGCAATGAGAAGAGAGAACCTACAGATTGGGAGAAAATCTTTGCTACGCATACTTCAGATAGAGCGCTAATTTCCAGAATCTATAAAGAACTCAAAAAACTCTACACCAAGAATACAAATAACCCAATCAACAAATGGGCTAAGGAAATGAACAGACACTTCACAGAAGATCTACAAGCAATCAACAGACATATGAAAAAATGTTGAACATCTTTAGTAATAAGAGAAATGCAAATCAAAACTATCCTAAAATGCCATCTTACCCCAATTAGAATGGCAATTATCAAGAATACAAGCAACAACAGGTGTTGGAGAGGATGTGGGGGAAAAGGTACACTCATACATTGCTGGTGGGGCTGCAAATTAGTGCAGCCACTCTGGAAAGCAGTGTGCAGATTCCTTAGAAAACTTGGAATGGAACCGCCATTTGACCCAGCTATCCCACTCCTCGGCCTATACCCAAAGGACTTAAAATCAGCATACTACAGAGATACAGCCACATCAATGTTCATAGCTGCTCAATTCACCACAGCCAGAATGTGGAACCAACCTAGATGCCCTTCAGTTGATGAATGGATAAAGAAACTGTGGCATATATATATATACAATGGAATATTACTCTGCCATGAAGAATGATAAAATTATGGCATTTGCAGGCAAATGGATGAAACTGGAGAATATCAGGCTAAGTGAGATAAGCCAATCTCAAAAAAACTAAAGGATGAATGATCTCGCTGATAAGCGGATGAGGACATATAATGGGGAGTGGGAGGGGTTAGCGTTAGGGTTAGGTTTAGGGTTAGGGATAAGGAGGGTGGTAAGAAAGGAGGAAGGAAGGACTGTATAGAGGGAATAGAGGGGTGGGAGGGGTGGGGGGAAGGGGAAAAAATAACAGAATGAATCAAACAGCATTACCCTATGTAAATTTATGATTACACAAATTGTATGCCTTGACTCCATGTACAAATAGAGAAACAACATGTATCCCATTTGTTTGCAATTAAAAAAAAAGAAACTGTGGTGTGTGTGTGTGTGTGTGTGTGTGTGTATATATATATATATATATATATATATATATAAAATGAAATATTACTCAGCCATAAAAAATAATAAAATTATGGCATTTGTAGGCAAATGGATGAAACTGGAGAATATCATGCTAAGTGAGATAAGCCAATCTCAAAAAACTAAAGGACAAATGATCTCGCTGATAAGCGGATGATGACACATAATGAGGGGTGGGGGGGCAAGAATGGAGGAAGGAGGGACTGTATAGAGGGATAAGAAGGGTGGGAGGGGTGGGGGCAAGAAAAAAAAATAACAGAATGAATCAAAAACTATTACCCTAGGTAAATGTATGATTACAAAAGCAGTATGCCTCTACTTCATGTACAAACAGAGAAACAAGATGTATCCCATTTGTTTACAATAAAAATGAATTTTAAAAAATAATATTAATATTTGAAATAAAAAAAAATAAATAAAACATAAAAATTGGAAAAGAAGTAAAGCTATAGTCACAGATTGAAGAATTATGTATAAAATATTCAAAAGAAGCTACGAACTACTAGAACTACTGAGTGGATTGAGTAAGATCATAGGATATATGGTCAATACACAAAAATCACTTGTACTCTAGGTAGGAACACAGTAGTCTGTCCCAAAGACGTTCAACATCAATTCCTCTGTATCTGCATTTATCACTCCATCAACATGTGGAATTTCTCTCCCTTCCTGCAACTGAGGAGGAGTCTTCTGAAGTTTCTGACCAACAAATACAGTAGAAGTTAATCTATGCCAGCTCTAGATCTCTACTTTGCCTTAACCTCCTACCTTACATCTTATACAAAAAATAATTTATGATGCAGCATAGACCTAAATATGAAAGGTAAATTTATAAAGCTTCTGGAAGAAACATTAGGGAATATCTTTGCAATTTTAGATAAAGATTTCTTAGGACCCAAACAGCATTAACCATTAAAGAAAAATTATAATTAGGACATCATCAAAATTTTTTCCTCAAAGATGTGATTCAAAAAGGAGAGGCTAGCCACAAATATGAACAAAAATATTCATAGCACATATCTGACAAAGAACTCAGAAAACATATAAATATTTCTTATAAGTCAATAATGAAAAGACAATCCAACTTTTTAAAAGTGGCAAATGATTTTGACACTTCACAAAAGAAGTGTCACAAAAAGCCAATAAACACATGAAAAGATAAGCAATGTCAGAGAAATGCAAATGAAAAACACAATAAGATGCCACTGCACATCCCCAGGATGGCCAAGATAAAAAAGATTGACAACATCAAGTGTTAGTGAGAATGCAGAACAAATGGAGCTCTTATATATTACTGGCAGAGGTGTTAAGTGGTACAAACACATTTGCAATTTCTTTGGAGTTATAAGTATCTTTTTTTTGCGGGGGGGGGGGGGCAGTGGTACCAGGGATTGAACTCATGGGCACTCAACCACTGAGCCACATCCCCAGCCCTATTTTTGTATTTTATTTAGAGGCAGGGTCTCACTGAGTTGCTTAGTTCCTCACTTTTGCTGAGGCTGGCTTTGAACTCCCAATCCTCCTGCTTCAGCTTCCCAAGTCACTAGGATTACAGGCATGTGCCACCATGGCTGTCCGACTTGAATGTCTTTTTATGTGCCAGTAAGATGACTGGTGATTGTAGACCTCTAGATAGTTTCAGGATGGGGGACTGTCCAACCATGTGATTAGAGAGTTGGTACTTTAATCTCATTCCCAGACTTTCCAGGAGAAGAAAAGAACTGAAGACTGAGTTCAATCACAAACAGTCATGATTTAATTAATCATGCCTATGTAATGGAACCTAAATATATAATACACACATATATATATATATACACACACATATATATGCATATATACATATATACATATACATATATATATATACACATATATACATATACATATATATATATATCTCAGAAATTCTCCAAACACTAAGTTTGGAAAATTTTGAATTGGTGAACACCTGGAAGTACTGGGAGAGAATGGCATGCCCAGGGAATGCATTGAAGCTGTGTGCCCCTCCCCCATATCTTACCCTATGCATCTTCCATTTGGTTGTTCCTGAATTATATCTTTTTATCATAAACCAGTAACCACAAGTAAACTGTTTTCCTAAGTTCTATGAGTTATTCTAACAAATTACCAAAAACCCAAGGTGGGGCTCATAGCAACCCTCAATTTATAATCGATCATTAAGTGCAGTAGAGGTCTGACTTTCAATTAGCACATGACAGTATTGTGGGACTGAACCCTTAATCCATGGGATCTGTACTAACTCTGGGTAATTAATATCAGAGAACTGAATTGTAGTACACTCAGTTGGCATCTATAGGAAACTGGAAAACTGGTGTTGAAAACCCACATATTTAATGTCAAAAGTATTATTGCTACTAGAGTCCTAGACCAGAAGCAGGCCTGACCTCAGGGACTCCCAACAAATCACATCCAGTCAATTGCCCCAGATACCAACTGGAAAAAGTAATGGTGAAAGGCAGAAAATGAATTTATTCAATATAGCTATGTAAGGAAGACAAGGGGGATCGACTGTTCTCAATCTCTCTGGGGATTGACATGAGCTTCAGGTTTAAACAGGGGACAGAATAAAACTGGGCAGGGATTGGGCAAGAAGCATGCACAGTCTATAAATCTTGGTCAAAATGTGGTCTGGTTGACGGTTATCTCAGGATTAGTCAGGTGGAGTCTGGTACATGATCTTGTCACATGATGCTTATATGAAAGCTATGGAAAATGACAACTCCTTTCCCAGAGACAATGGATCCCAGAGGAAGAGAGCAAACATTAATCCTTTCACAGTGACAATGGACCCCAGAGGAAGAAGATAGGCAGTGAGTGCTGGGCTCAAGACTTTTCATCCTTTCCCAGCAAAAACAGGTTTCAGAATTTTACAACGTGTTTCCTGACTGCCCAAACTGACACATTCTGCTGAAGTCTCCAATGATTAAGTCACCCTCATTATAACGTATAAAACACCGACCTCTGTTGTAAGTGGTAGCAATTTTCTACCCCAAAAATGAGCCCCTCCGACACCTGACTGACTCCAAGGCTTAATAAAAGGCATCACTAATCCATTGAGGTCTGCTTCCGTCTCAGTAATTTGTGCTGACATTATCCATCAGACATGTTTTTCCTGGAATTCAACTGATTTCAGAGAAGATGGACTCAGAGCAAAGGAGACAGATGCAAAAAGAGGTAGGGATGCATAATTTCTATCTTGCTTTTAGTTATCCAGTGGGCATCTGCAGGCCAGGTGAAGAGCCAGTACTCTTAGCAAAAGCAGTCAGCCTCTAAGTCCTTGATACATTGTGGGTGTAGAGAATACATTTTATTCTTTCACTACACATGTCAAAATTGTTTGAGCTCTACCCTTAAGATCTGTGTACTTTACAGTATGTAAATTTTTATTGAATAAAAACTGTTAGCATTAAGAAAGGGGGTAGATTAATCAAGAAATTCCCAATTGATGAGTTTAAAATTCAATAGATTACAAAGGAGCAACTAGTTATGGCCATCCACTACAGTAGCAATAGACCCCAAGGTGTCTGCATTCAGCTCTAGCCCCTCACCACTCTATTCCATCTCTGTAACTACAAGGGATCTAGTGAAAGGGAACAGGCCACTCTGACCTCTTTTCATCAAAAGGGACCCCAGAGATGAGAGCTTTCTTTCAACTGCTGCTTATCATATCATGTGAACCTTTCTATTTTTCACTTCCTAAGAGTTTTCTAAAAATAACTCTTACTTTTATGATATAAAAATACAGAAAACATTTTTTAAGTTATACATATAAACTAATCTTAACAGAGCAGAACTTGGTATGGTTTATTGTGAACCCTATGTCCATAGGATATAGCAACTAAATAGATTATATAAAATATTTTTTCCTAAGTTAATAAGGTTCCCAGATAACTTTTATACTTCACAGATTTTTAATTATATTATTACAGAAAAGTAAAAATGGAATGAAGAGCAGAAGGGTCACATACTATTTCCAGAAAGATAAAACATATTAATAAGTCATTTCATCAAGGTCTTAAAAACTCCTTGTTGAGTCAGAGGAAGACATTCACAAAATATCTAAAAAGAGGTAATGAGTCTTAAATTTTCTCCTTCAAAGTTAATTACCATACCTACTTTTCTTATTATTTTATGAAACTATTGTTGTACAATACAAAGTCACACAGAAGTGAGGAATTAAATTTTAATGCAATCTAGAATTTTCTGCCTTATATACACTGTAGCTCAATATAGTTGTTTGGATTTTGCTTTATAATTTCAAGAATGCCTCTTCCAAATTGTTTTCAAAAAGTAATGATTAAAAACCACTAATAGGGGCTGGGGAGATAGCTCAGTCGGTAGAGTGCTTGCCTTGTAAGCACAAGGCCCTGGGTTCGATCCCCAGCACCCAAAAAAAAAAAAAAAAAAAAAAAAAAACCACTATTATTTGGATTTTAAAATAATGAGCTATTATTTTTAGCAGAACAATGCAATGAGTTAAAGTCCACTTTTATGTTCTTTGCACAGTGGTTGAGATTTGACAGTCTGTACACCAGGGGCTGGGGTTGGGGGCGGGAAACTATACCATCCTTTCAAAAATCCCTCACTCAGACATTATCTTTGCTAATCTTACAAAATTAGTAGTTTTTGCCAGACTGTCTCAGGTGCATCAGGAAAGGAAAACAAAACTATTAGGTGTGAAGGCAGCAAGAAAACTACAGTAAAGACCATACATCTCAACACTCTCAAATCATTTCGTATGCATTTAGATCTAGTAACAACAGAATTTGCAGTAGCGTGCTCCCTCAGATTATTTTTAAAAGCTTTCAATTTTGGGCTTTAATCTAAATAAATAAATCCTTTGAAATAAAATATTTTTCTAGGATAATTTAGATCACAACTTGTCCATGTGTGAATAAGCAACAACAACAACAACAACAACAAAAACTATCTTTCCTTGAAGGCCAAATATAATTTTTTTATAAACTGCATTAATAGAAAGATGTCTGTTTTCCTTAGTTTCAAATTTCCCTTTGGTTGATGTTCAAGCATCTTTTTATGATATAAAAAGCTGGCCACATGACTATTACCACTAAATAATTTTTAGAAAGGTAAAAATAAAAAAGCAAAATCCTGAACCCCATGTAGTCAAGTCAACAACTAGAAAAAAATTGTTTTCTGAAATGATGAAAACATTTAGAAAGACCAACTGGAAGGAAAAGTACACCATCTGATATAAAACATTTAGAGTAAGATATCACTTTGGAAGTAATAAATATTTACCAGCAGTTGATAATGCAGAACTAAAAGATTACTCTCTATACAAAAGCCACGACTTTATATTGAACCTATTCTACTGGACTTGGCAATTTCTTTCTGAAGACTTTTATGTGGTTGCAAACATTTTTAGCATTTCATACTTTACAATTCAGCAAGGGAAATCAATTTTCAGAAGGTGTTCCCTAATTATATTAAAAGCGCAAGGCTGAACTATGCCAACATTCTATTTCAAAAAGTAAAAATGTAAACTGGGTCACATGTTAAGAAGATGCCTGTTGCTAAGGTTTGGTTGTGGTTTGTTACCCAAGGGTTCATGTGTGGGAAGCTTGGTCCTGGGTGGCAGTGTTGGGAAATGGTGTGGAACCTTTAAAAGGTAAAGCCTATATTCTATTACTGTGGCAGTAAAAGAGTCTTAGGAAATTTATGAAGATGAAGGCATCCACCGTAATGATGGAAGAGACCTACATGACAACATCGGAGGATAGTGGTGATTCTGGACTGCACGGGGCTCATCCAGTTCCACAAGAAGCTAGTACAAAAGATGCAAAGGAAGACTTGGCAGTCAAAGTGACTGAGGGAGATTTGTTTGTATCTTCTGGGATCCTTCTTTTAGAAAGGAAAAAGATTGTAGCAAATAACTCAATTGCCATTTGTTAGTATGTACTTCCTGGAAGAAAGCAGTGAAAGGGCAGGAATAATTAAACTTTGGACAAGGTTGCAGTTCTTAATGTGTAAGATCTATTGCTTTTTATATTTGTTTATAGTAGTAGAGCAACCTTTAAAATTGCTTTAATTAGTGTGCAATGTTGGTTTTAAGAGGCATCCTTTTCCTTAGGATTTCCTGTGTGCCTATTGATTATAGTATATGTTTTAGTAAATCCAAGGGAATTAGTGTACTAAACCTAGCAAATACCTGTTAGTTTATGCATTCAATCAAAATAAGAAGGTCATGATGTTGTAAGGAGATAAAGAGATGAGGATGGTGGGAACTTGAGGTTAAGAGAATAATTCTATAACACGAGCCCACTGTACTGACACCCCACACGCTTTCTTTGCCAAAAAGCAATCTGCCTGCAGCCCCTCCTGGCCTGAGGGAACAGGAAATGTCCAATTTCTCAACAAGAGGCAGGAGGCAGAAAACCTGGCAGTGTACGTAATGAATGTGTAGGTTGAGAAGATGAGGGTCAATTATCAAAGAAAAGACAATGGGTTGCTTACAGCTAACCTCCATCCAGATCAGATTGCACTTCCCTGTTCAACCAGTTGCTTACACCTCCAGGGATGTACTTCCAGCACAAGCAATTACTTGTTGGGGTCCAGTGCTGCTCCTTCCTGCCCTCAGGCAAGTACATAGAGAATATAAAAGAGAGGGGGATTCTTGGATCATCTGTAAGAGACAAGACCACCCCTCCCACAGGCACCCAGCTCTTGGCCCCACTTCTCTCTGGAGAAGTCTGCGCCTCTGTTCCTCTCTTAAATAAAACTTGTTTACTACCTTGCCTTGGTGTTTCTCGGGTGTTTAATCTTCAACACTGGGGGAATGAAGACTCATTAGGTATCAATGGTATAATAGCATTCTATACTTTATCCAGTTACAACTTGTCAGTTTTTTCTCTATGTCTATCTTCTGTATCACTTAGGTTTACTTTTAGTTTCTTGTTTAGTTCTATAAAAATTGACTTAATTACTTGGACAATTTGCTTTAAATAAAGTTAACACTAAGATTTCTTTAGAGATGAAAAAGACATTTAAATAAAAGAAAAATTCATCCAAAAAATGAACATTATATCAGTCCAGATATTTACAATGAGTTTTAACATTTCATTTGTGTGGTAATCTTCATTTTTAATACAAAACAAAAAAAAAGATGAAGCTGAGTGGGAGGTCATTAGGTCATGGCAGAAGTTGTTCTCAGAAGGAATTAAGATAGCTCTAATGGGAAATCTAAACTGTCATAAGAGTGAGTTGTTGCATGAGCAAATCAATACCCTAAATCAACCTCTGGCTTCCTGTTTTAAGACATGATCTTTGTCCCCATAGCTCTGGCCCTTAAGATGCCATCAGCCCATCACCTAGAGTGCCTGCCTCTCAAACTCGGAGACCCAGGTTCAAGTCCCTAGCACTGGTAGATTGCGGAAATTCCAAACAAACAAAAGATGCCATCAGCCATTAAGTACTTACCAGAGGTTGAAGTGGGACTACCTAATCTTGGACTTTGAACCTTCAGAATTACAACCTAAATAAATGTATAAAGTATCTGCCTCAGATATTTCATTATATAATGAAAATGAACACTTATCAATAATGCAATTTTACATGCCAATCAGCTTATTATAAAACTTTTTACAAGTCTTTTCCTCACTTCATATAACCTTTGTTTGCTAATAAGTCATGTTTAAAAAGAAAAACTGTCCTGATATTGTAGCATAGAAAAGAGATCTTTAGGACTGGGGTTGTAGATCAGGGGTAAAGCACTTGCGTAGCACATGTGAGGCACTGGGTTCGATCCTCAGCACCGCATAAAAATAAAGTATTACCTACAACTAAAAGTTTAAAAAAAGATAAATCTTTATAATGTATCAGTTTAGTACTCTTTAGATTGTAACAAAATCCAATTCACAATACCATCAGCAAATATGAATTAATTTCTCTCACAGGGCAAGAAATCTACAACAATTTCTTTTTCATTCTATTAACATTTTATACTCATGCTTAATGAGTTCCAAATGGATCCAAAATGGTCACAGCAGCTTCAAGCATCAAGTCTGTATGGTTTGGATGTCAGATGTCCCCTCCCAAACTCCAGTGTTAATGCAGGAATATTTGGAGGCAAAATGATTGGATTGTGAAGCTGTAGTCAAATTGATTCATCCTAGTTTGAATGGAGTAACAGGGTGGTAAGTAGGCAGGTGGGCCACTGGGGGCACGCCCCGGAAGGGTTCATCTTCCCTGAAGTCCCTTCCCCATTGCTCTGCATCCTGGCTGCCATGAACTAAACTGATTCCCTCTGGCAAGCCTTACAGCATCACAGCCCAGAGCAAGGAACTTGGTCCACCATGGACTAAACTATGAGCCAAAATAAACTTTCTCTCCTCTAAGTTGTTCTTATCAGGTGTTTTGGTCACAGGGATGCAAAGTTGAATAACAAAGAAATTGATACCAAGAGTGGGGTCATTGCTGTGTATAACCTGACCATGTGGTTCAGAAGTCTTTGGAACTGGTTTGGGGGAGAAATCTGAAAAAAGTTTGGAGATGCAGGCTGAAGAAGTCTTAGAATATTATAAGTGGAGCTTAATGGGCTATTTTGGTGGGAGTTCAGAAGACCAGAATGATAACAGGAATGCAGACTATACATACGGTTTCAGAAGAAAATGAAGATTCTGTGGGGAATTGGAGTAGAGGTTACTCATATTATATTCTGGCAAAGAACTTGCCTATATTTTGCCCATGTCCTGAGACTTTGTGTGAGGCTGAATTTTATCTAGTGGAGGCAATTTCAAGACAGCACAACATTCAGTCAGTGGCATGGATTTTGCTGACAGATTTTAACTAGGTTTACTGTGAGAATCAAGAGGGGAAAAACACACACACACACACACACACACACACACACACACACACAGCTGAAGGATATTAAAAACTTGCAGTTTGACCAGAAAACTGCATGTAAAACTGGAACCAAGTAAGATGGGATTGTTAAATAAATTACAGCTACTGAAGAGATGCTAAATTCTTTGTGTGGAGACAACAGGAAAGATGATTTCAGGGCATCTCAGGGATTTGAAAGACCATACCCATTACAGGCTCAGGGATATAGAAGGAAAAATTCCTTTGAGAAAAGATCATGGGGCACCCTGCTCACATAGGGGAACTAGGAAGTTGTTTTTACGATGTTCAGTTACATAGCACTCAGAAGCTGAGGCAGCTGTAATTTCAAGAGGCCCAGCTATTGCATAAGCCGTCTCCAGAACTTGGCTTCATCCATGTGGTGCTGGTTCTGAAGGAATGCAGGATGCTGGAGTTAAGGGGTCAGGGAGTTGTTCATTGAGATTTCAAAGGTCTGGGAGGCTAAACAAAGTGTATCAGGGTTGGAATTCCTGAGGGCTGCCCAAGAGAATGATGTACGAAGCTGTAAAGATGAAGCCAAAGCTGGAATAGAGACCTTAGGAATTAAGAGATGCCAGTAATGTGAACTGTCTGCCAAGCAAAGCTGCTAGCTATGGAGAGAACCCATACATGCTGCAACCAGTAAGGCCAAATGGGTGGGGTTTCCCAAGCCCTTTGGAGAGAATGTCTCACTACCATGTGTCCTAGACATTATGAGACCTGTTTGTTTGCCGACTTGATGTCAGTCTTATTTTGGTCCCATCCCTTCTTTATATGCCCCTATTCCTCCCTTTTGGAATGGGAATGTTCACTCTGTGCCACAGTATATGGGAGATAGATATACATACATATGTGTATATGTAACTTGATTTTTATTTTACAGGGGCTCACAGTCAAGAGTTTGCTTTGAGTCTCAGAGGAGACTCTGAACTTGGACTTTGGGGCAATGCCTAAACTGATAAGACTATGGAACTCTTAGAAATGAACTAAATGCATTTGGTATTGTGAGATGGACGTGAATTTTGGAGGTTCAGGGGTGGAATGTTATGGTTTGGATGTGAGTTATACCCCTCAAAAGCTCCCGTGTTAATGCAGGAATATTTGAAGGCCAAACAATTGGACTGTGAGTGCTATAACCTAATTAGTCCATGGTAGTTTGAATGGACTATTGAGGTGGTAACTATAGGAAGGCAGGGTGTGACTGAAGGAGGCAAGCCACTGGGGGCACACCCTGGAAGGGTTTGTCTTCCCTGCAGCCTCTTCCCTGCTGCTCTGCTTCCTGGCTGCCAGGAACTAAACAGCTTCCCTCTGGCAAGTCCTTCCCCATGATGAGCTGCCTCACTTTCTGCCCACAGCAAAGGACTTGGTCAATCATGGACTAAATCTCTGGAACCATGAGCCAAATAAACATTCCCTCTTCTCAGTTGTTCTTATCAGGTATTTTGGTCACAGTGACGTAAAACTAACACAACATCTAGGGTCAAAGCAAGCAAAAGGGTTTACCTCAGCTGTCTGACCCTTTAATCACACACCCAAAAAAAAAAAAAAACCCTTCCATTAAGTCCTTCAGTAGACTTATGGGCTAGAATTGCAATAATATGGCCATTGTAGGAGTAAGAAATGTTAGAAAATCAAATGCTTTTCTAAATTTTTTGTGGTAGAGGTAAGGAATGGAGCATTAGATTGGCCAACCAAAAGTATCTGCTACAGTCCTCAAACCAATATGCACACATACGCTTCTTCCTATATATATGCACAAAACAGAATATACCCATTCTCTCTTGAAGGAAGACAACCCCACTATGTCATCCAATTACTAAATATAGCTTTGGGTGATTTTCTGTCTGCTCTATCAATTCCAAATATGACAACACTTATCTGCCCATCTGTATAGTTAAAAGATATATCTCTAAACTACTCCTCTCCCATATAATGATGAAAAAGAAAGAAGAAAGAAAGCTCAATAAAAATTCCCACTCAGAAAAAGGGGATAATGGGAAGTACACAATGGTCAATGGCCCACAATCCATATCAAATCACAGACTCCAAGGCAGGCAGTAAAGGAAATTCCTTGATTACACAATATGGTAGTTCCTAATCTGAGTCTGACAATCTTCTTTGTCCTTAAGCTCTGCAACCTTATCCAAGGTTGGTTTTAAAATGGATACCCTTCCCACAGCTCCATAGCTTCTGTAGACTACTTCGTATTGATTTCACTCAGGGAGGCGAGGATGAGAACTGACTGAAAGTTCAAATAAAACCTCAGAACTGGGCTGGGGGTGTAGTTCAGTGGTAGAATGTTAACCAAGCATGTGTGAGGTCCTGGGTTTGACCCCCAGCACTGAAGGAAGGAAGGAAGGAAGGGAGGGAGGGAGGGAGGGAGGGAGAAAAGGAGGGAGAGATAGATGGATCAAACTAATTGCCAGCTTTGCAACATAGTTCCCTCAAAAACATATCCAACTTCTGTTTTATTTGCTTCAGAACAGTTCCTCAAATAAATAACCACAATTCTCCCCCGACCCAAATATTTCAAATAATCTTTGGGTCTGGACATTATCTCTTAGCTGTTGACTCTAAACTTTTATAACAGACTTGAGGCAATTCCAACAATAGCCTTATGTAGGAAGGTATTATCTTTAACCCCTGCAAAATTCCAAATTATGGGGCTCGTTGTCAATCTAGAGTAGGAGCTAAAATCAGAGTGCCTTTAAAGCAAAACCATATTTTACCCCTAACCACTTTCATGCTGAGCACTCATTGAGTTTACCTCCTCCTGTAGGATTCTACCAAAGTTGCAAGAGATAACCAACACCAGACAATATTCCACATTTCCCCTATCATTTCTTCTAATGCTATTAGTCTCAATTTGCACAAAGTCAGCCATCCATGGAATAGCAGGCACAGGTTAACCAAATGTTTTGCTATCCAATGACAAGGAATATAACTTCCCTCTCCTTATCTTTTTCCATAAGTCAAGAAGTTCAACAATGTCCCTGACTCTTCAATTCTCCTTCAAGGCCCTCACCTTGTGGGAATCACATTTGCAGCCTCGTACTTGTCATTTCATGGTTATAAGATGGCTGCTACAGTTCCAGGCTTCGCATCTGCATTTAAGGCACAAAGAAAAGGGAAATTGGGTAATACTAGCCACTGAATGCCCCTTTGTCAGGAAAGCAAAAGACCTCCCTGAACTCTGCAGAATTCTCTTCACAATCACTGGCAAAGGGAAATGGGACTGTTGTGACAGGTTTCAACTGGTAATGGCTTTTTTCTGGGCATACTGCTACCCTAAGAAATGAAGGTAAGCAACAGGGAATGGGTATTAGAGAAGCTGCCAAGATTATCTGCCACACATAGATATTTATAGTTTTAAACAGCCAATGGCTATTGGGTGAAATCTTAGATACTATAACAAAAGTGGAGGGGTGGGGACTCAGGTGGTGTTACAGAAATACATTTTAGGTAAAGATATCCCCAATTAAAAAACTAATCTTATTTAGAATCTATTGCTGAAATGGGTGCCCTTTAGCATTTTTGCTTTGCACAGACTCTTCCCTTCAATTCTGAACCCACATATTCTCTAAAATACCCGTGTTTATTAACAACTGTTTCTATGGCAGCAGAGCCCCTGGTGGTGGGGCCCAGAGGTAGAAACTATTTATAAGTTAAAGACTGACAATACATGCCAATAGCAGCTATTATTGATGAAATCCTTGAGGAATTTCTCAGATAAATATTATAAAAAAACAAAACATATTCAAAGTGCCTGTCATTTACTAAGAAACATCTTGATTTTGATTTGGTTTCTCATCTAAGTCACCAACTAGAAGAAAATATACTTATCATCCTGGTACATGGTTTATGTAACAGTTTTATCTTATTATAAATTAATTAATTTGTACTCTGGCATTACACATTAGGTGTATCACATTGTAGGAGTAATTTTATCCTCTCTGGGACCCTACTGACCACTTTGGGTTTTTAAGACCACAAGACTGAGAATAAGATCTTTGTAAGTTTACTATGGTTTTACCATTCAATGTGGTCTTTTGAGTAACAGCAGCTGGCCTGCCTTAGGCAACAGTCCTTCATATCACTGAGTGTTTGTAGAATGTTTATAGAAGCAAAAAATCTCATTCCATGTAGCAACTCACAAAAGCCACTTTCGTGTAAATTGTGCCACCTACA